>NW_005187405.1:8274778-8329259 GCF_000239375.1 Pundamilia nyererei
TGTGTGTGTGTGTGTGTGTGTGTGTGTGTGTGTGTGTGTGTGTGTGTGTGTGTGTGTGTGTGTGTGTGTGGTTCTGTTCAACGTAACTGCTTTCATTGGAATTAGGGTGACTAGAGGGCAAGTATCAGCCAAGTGCTGCTAATGAAATCAACTTCATTATCCAATTATCAGCAACTGTGAGAACTTGTATAAAAGCAAAGGTTTTAGCATTCAAGTGTGCTTTAACAATGCTGCACTGTTCCCTGAAGTTGACATCACAGTAAGGTCAGTCAAGGCTAACAGGCAGGTCGGACTCAGGCACAGGACTTGGAAGATCACAGTTAAATGCGTTTATTTATATTGGATAGATATTTACACAATGCAGAAGTGGAATAGCCCTCCAGGGGGGTCCAGGAAGGAGGGGAATCCATTCATCCAACATTTACAGGCAATACACTCTTAATCTCAGAGTTAGGATCACCACACTCCAGCGAAAGGAATCCAGGGGTCTGTACAGAGGATCCACAGTAGCCAGAGACTCAAGAGCAAAGACCTAACTAGGTAGTTCAACAATCTAGCAAACAATGACCCTCAACCACTACCTTAAGTAGTAGCTGCTTCATGAGATCATCGTCACAGATGTGATTGGCCAAAGCAAGAAACCCGCAATGAGTCCCATCCACAACACAGACAGAAACAAACGAGCACAGATAAAGAAGAGACTGGAGAAAACCAAGGGAGAGAGACAGAAAGCCAGGGAGCACTGAGGGACCATAACACTCAGACTGTACAATGCTTCAAAAACCCAAGACCTACATTTCAGACTCTACAAACCCGAATCAGCAGGTTAAATGTTAAGCTTTTTCTCTCTAAATACAACATAGCAATAAAGCTTAAATTTGCAAAGTTGTATCTGAACAAACCATGAGATTTCGGGAATAATGTTCTTTCAACAGAAGAGACAAGACCGAAATGAGATGTTTGGGCTTAATGCACAGCGCCATGTTTGGAGAAAACCAAACACAGCCTATCAGCACAAACACCTTATTGATGGGTGGGGAAAAAACAGAAAAAGAATCAAGATATTCCATTATTAAAAGCCAGACCTCAACCTGAATAAAACACTGTGCTGGGATCTTAAGAGAGCTGTGCATAAATGAATACCTACAAAAAATCCTCAGTGTCAGTGTGAGAGTCTGATAAAGTTATACAGAAAATGATTACTCAAAGTTATTTCTGCTGAAGGTGGATCAATAAGATACTGAATCATGGTGTGTATTTAGTTTTTCACAGAGGAGATGCCAGGTCAGAACACAGATAACCAGCTAAGATAGAAACAAAGACAAAGTTCAGTATGACGTATTTGGCTTATACGTGACCACAATGGTTTTATGTCACACCACATCATGAATGAAGGTTGAATGAGGGGTGTGACTGGCACTTCACACTCAGACTTAACACAAATTTATCATTGCTTCATGCGTTTTGACATTTGAACTTACTAAATTAAACAATATCTATTTATACTGTGCATGCAGAAATATAAAATATTTCTGCAAAAATATGCAGGAAATCAGTGACTGAAATTATTTAGCTAATAAGTATGAAAGCTTCCCTGCATTTAGCTAGCAGGATGTTATGACTCCACAGCACAGCTGCTATCTGCAGTATGTAAAACAATGGGTATATTATGTGATCAATATTAATATAACTTCATTACAGTGTGCATGGTGCATTGCTAGAAAATGTTTTATAGTGCTCATTTAAAAGTGGCTCCATCTTGTCTTGTCAACAAATTGATCAGCATTCCTGTGCAGGCTCTGAAATAGTTTTATAGCTGCGTGGTTTTAGATCTAAACCCTACGGTTTAGACCACAAGAACTTCTTACTGATGTGGGTGAAACGTAGCTGGAAGCAAAAAATTAGATCCTAATCTTGCAAGTAAAAATGAAAATCAATAATTCAGAAGGTTTTATACATAGAGCTTGACTATTCTAATATTCACGGTAGCTCCAATTGCAGTGGGGCAGCTCTCTGAGACTCTTGCAGATCATTTGGAGTGAGAAATGAAGGAATTCAGCGAGGGGATTTATCTAATCAGTTCAACTTATGCAGTACTGTGAAACAATTTAAAGTTAATATTTAACTAATTCCAGAAAATGGCTTTATTCAAACTGAAAAAAGGTCATGGGTAGTGTTATACACTGAGTTTCTATTCCTCTTAATCTTTATTTGTGTACTATAGGTGGACATTTGTGCTTCTGCTCACCCTGAACTTACATAACAGTCAATAAAGATTAAATTAATGAAACAAATGAAGCAAAATGCAGAGATATTGCTGTAAATGTTTACATTTTGCACATTCTGATTGTGAGAAATGGCCTCGCTGTTTAATAAGACACACTTGGTGCCCTGTTGTATAATGCAGTTATTATTAAGTAGACTTTTGGCAAAAAGGAAAGCCCTGCAGGAGGCTTGATCTTGTGTCATCTCCCTTATAACACAAATTGCTCGGATGAAAAGATGCAGGGCAAATAGCAGTGCCAGCCACAGAGTGAGTCCATACATTCTAAGCCAAAGAATTACCTGCATAATTCATGTAATCAAAAAGGGAAGTTAGCCAACTGCATAGTGCTGAGTGAATATCAATCTATTTTCAGTTCCACCAAATTTAACATGTTGCTCCCTGCTGCTTTATATTTATCAAAAGTGCTTATCAACAAGCAGGGCAGGTAATTGTCATCATTATGCTAATGCAGAAACGGAACATTGTTATGAAATGAACCGACGAGTGACAAGTAGATTAAACAATCATTGTTGCTATAAATGTCGTTTACACCAAAATGGAGTGTAACAGGATGGGCATAGTAATGTGTGCTGAGGAGTTCCATATTTGGTCAACAGATGGTGGCAGAAGGCTGAAGATAACACATGTGCAGTAAAAAGAAGCATCTAGGCTTTTACCCCCCGCCCCGCCTCATTTTAATCATGTATTATAATCTATTACAGCGGATTTCTGGGAAATACTGTTAGTATCTTTAGAGGGATTCTTAAAATTTACTGAGGTTTTCCTCATCAATGTGAGGACCCAGCTGAAGCAAGTTGTTCTGTTGGAAAAACATAATTCATCATGAAACTCATAATAATGATCCTAATCTTCAAAACAGCAGGTTGCTCTCGCTGTTGAATTTATAATTGCTGAGACATGATCATGCTGCTGCGAAGAACAAAAAGTTATGTGTCATACTGCAGCTGTTTATTGATGTGCATTATCATACAACAGGTTTGGTTACATAATACATGAAATATACATGATCAGGTGAAAAAAAATATCCCAAGCATGGTTTTCATTAAGTAAATGCCAACCTTTTAGCTTGCATGAGAAACTATTAGAGCTTCATAATACTGAACAAAAAATTGTGATATTGGTATTTTCTGGATTATATGCAGTTATGTCTCTTTAACATAACTTGATTCAAAAGCAATATTAATCTCTAGTCTGAATACATGTTTTCAGTTGCCACACTGGGAAAATAACAAAGGATAATTACTGCAGTGTGTATTATTAATGACATGGAAAAAGAGCTGCACTGCTGCATGCTTCCTGGAAGCTGAGAGACTGAAATACTTTAATGTTTCCTGTATTATATTCGAATAGCTTTACATTTACTTTTAGATATAGAACTTCAGTTTTCAACAGTTTTTCTTCCCTGCATCAAAAACCTAAAACACTTGACATACACGTGCGATGTCACCCAGATTGCATCCATGCCCTTTGTTTTTGGCAGTGCTCAGTCAATCCTTATCAGCAGCACCACACTGCTGCAACAACATTAGGACCTTGACTGGCAGTGACAGTCATCTGGCCTTGAGCAGCTGTTGTTGTAGTGTGCGTTCAGGCCAGCAGGTGACTCTGCCTCTTCCTCTTACTGGGGAAGAAATCACAACTGTGAGCCATATAAGAGCACCTCATCTAATTCTATAATGGAAGTGATATAAACAACAGAAAACATGCAGATCATGGGATAAGATGAAGGATTTTTTACTTGTGATTTTTTTTTTTTAAATTTGTTGTTGTTGCCTTATATGGCTGCATAGGTATGTCAACAATATGGGACTGCAGCAACTGCAAAAGATAAACTATAGGCTTGTTGTGTTCGGGCCTGTTCTCCCTTGTGCTTTTGAAACTTGCTTTTGTTGCAATCCGTAAAACTGAAAAGAAAAAACGGTATTTTGGAATTACAAGCCAGTAAACATTACTATGTAACATAAGTGAGAATGGTGCAAAGAAGTCCTGTAGTCTAAAATAACATCTTGTGTGTGTCTGAGTGTCCACGTTCGCGCACACAAGTGTGAACGTGTGAATGTGTAGGTCTGCATGGGAATAAAATAGATTGAGGTCTTCATGCGAAAGAAAACCCAAACTAACTAACCGCAATGTGACTGCTAATGTAAATACGGAATCTACTTTCACATCTTGCACTAACCCTGGGTAAAGAAAATTATATTGGGGGGGGGGGAGTGTGGGGCTTGCATAACTGTCAGGTAGGTTATTACGATGATGTGCACGTTGCGATTTTCTCCCTCCACCGTATCCAATCACACCCTCCCCCATTCTCAAGTACAATTACGTGATGGGTGACGTTTCAGCATGCGGAGGAGGGCTCTGGGCAGGGACCACTTGGACCAAAGAGGACTAAACACTATTTCATTTCGGCGCAGAAACAACGCGTTCAAGGCAGTGGACCAGGGCGCCGCGCTGAAGCCTAGCCCATTGTCTGCCTCAAACATAGCAACTAAGGAAAATCGGCTTTGACCAAAACAGCGCTATTGCCCATAGGAGTGTCCAAGTGGTAGGCATTGCGGGTTTGTTAGCAACAGAAAAGGGGCCCTGGACAGATCTGGCCAATAACGGAAAATGAATCACAGTCAAGTTTTAATAATATGAGCCGCGTTTTGTTGCAATAGGCGACCAACTATTGATGCTTCTGCGCCGATCGTTTTCCAGACCATCAAATCGCGCGGACTTCTTTTGTTCGCATCGCTTTTACCCCAAATTATAGTCTGCTTATTATTTGTGTTGCCGCTGTAAAAGAGTTAGTAGCTCTAAAGAGAGAGAGAGTGAGCGAGAGAGAGCGAGAGAGAAGAAGAAGATGAATTTTCAGGCGAACGTCCCCGTGTCCGGTATCTCGCAGCAGTCTCAGCCAGCCATGCCCACTCCAGGCACGGTCCCGGCGCCTGTTCCCGTCCCAGTGCCCCAGTCTATCCCGTCCCAGTTCGGATCCGGATCGTCTGCAAGCTCAGGGGCTGGTCAGTTCGGTTCGGGGACTGTTTCGGGCCAGGCTGCACAGCCCGGCCCGGCCGGCTCGCAGTTTGTTTTGTCCAACTCAGCGGCCATCCGGGCAGAAATCCATCGGTTCGAGTCTGTCCACCCGAACATTTACGCAATCTACGACCTGATCGAGCGCATCGATGACCTGGCACTGCAGAACCAGATCAGAGAACACGTAATTTCCATTGAAGGTGAGTAAAGGAGGAATGACTGTTGTTTTTGTTTTTTTTCTTCCTATTTCGACTAGTGCTTTTCATTCATTGAGATTCAGGGAAAGGGGGTGTAGTGTATGCGTGTGTTTTTCTTTTTTCCCCCATTCTTTTTTTTGAAGTGGGGGGTGGGGAAGGTGTGGGGGGGTCCTCATTTCCTTTCTTTTATGCACATTGGTAACATTGCCCTGGGTGCATAGCCTAGTGTCAACAATCACACTTTGAGGCTGGGGGCGTAGCTGATCTCATAGTCCTGTTTGCGGTTTGAACTGCACCCATGCACTGCAGTGTTAACAATAAACTCTTCAATTGCTCTCACAAGAGACAGCCTGTGCAAATGTAATTAGCCCCCCAAAATTAGTTCTGCTGCTTAATGGCATTTGCCAAAGGGTACCTTGTTTTCCATCTGATGCTGACCTCCAGTAATGGGCTGAGATTTTTTTTCTTTCTTTTAATATTGAGTTCACGTGAAAAAGAGGCTTCCAAATGTGAGATCACATGTCCTGTGAAAGTAGTAATTGTCCTCAACAATGCAGAGGCAAAATTCAACACTCACATGCAGTCAGGGTAAAAAAGGAGAGAACACATTATGATGCACCACTACAGATGGTGATAGACATGATTGGGTTGGTTATAAAGCCTCTCCTGGGCATATTCCTTGTCGCACTGGAAGTCAATTCCAAATCTTGTGACCTGCCAAAGCAAGGATGACAGAGGCTGTAAAACATAGCTGCCTTGTATGTGGGAATCAACCACATCATGACAAAATCGACTGAAGAAGATGCACTGTCAGATATAAACATCTGAAATGATGATAGCAGATTCTTAAGCGCTTCTCCACCTTCTCACACGACCGTTTCGCTGTGAATCAAAACTCAGAGGTCTGGAAGATCAAGTCTCTGAAAGTGCACATTTCTTTTGGATTTGGACTCATTCCTTATGATTAAAAATAAAGAATCAAAATACAGGCTGAATTAACAATGAATCAACAAATACATAATATAAAAATAAAAACCCAATAGTGCTTTTAAAATTCTGTTTCTAGAATAGGAAAAAGAGTATGAAGAATTTGTGAAATTAGTTTAAGGCAGAAATCATGAAGAGAGAACAACTGCAAATGGAAGCTAATCCTACAACATTGTTATTGTTCATATTTGACTGGAGTTTTTCATTAAAACACAAATATAGCCGTGGTTATGACACAGCATGACACAACTACAGTTCCCATTAAGTTATGTGAACTCACCATTAAGCTATGATATATGTGTAGTTTAATTAGAAGCACAGGCCAATCTATGGATGGATTAATGTGTTTGCACAAACTTTTTGGGGGTTTTGACCTGGATTTTCACTACACGGCACTGGTCACTGCCATAAAAATGAAAGCAGGATCAGAACATTATACGGCGTGTCTGGTTTTTAGAGCAGGTTCAGTGTGAAAATGGAAAATCATCTCCATGTGAAAATGGAAAATTAATTGGTTGGCCTGTCTTGCCTCATTTCAGCCTTTTGAGGAAAGGATGATATTCTTAATTTTCCTGTTGCTTTGGGATGGTTACATAATTTTCTCATTTTTTTTTCAATGTAGACATGCCTTTATTCTGTTTGATGGGACAACACTGGAGCCTTTAACGAGTTATCTCTCAGATGTACCTTTTTTACAAGTCAAAAAAGGCTATTCAGATGTCAGTTATCATACAAATGTTTTGTTTCATTTTCCTAAAAAGGCAAGCGAACACTTGACCCAAAGCAAAACAAGCCAGGCAGTTTCAGTGCTGTTTCCCTGTTGGCTGTCATAAATATGGAAAGCATTCAAGGGACAATTTTGTGGTGCAGAGCACAACTTTTGTTGTGGATTTGTTCTCTCTCAAGTTGGTGTGTTTCCTTCAGCTAAAGAAAGTCGGCTTTTCCTATGATGCAATTAAACCATCCTCTGGAAAATAACAAGGCTTTCAAATGTGATGTAAATTTAAGAGAGGATGTTTGCATTTAACTAAATGCGGCCGACCAGTTTATGCACATTGGTTCTACCTTTCTGTTGTTCTCAAAACATGCCATATGGGCTGCATTAATGTACAGTGCATGTTTCAGTTGTATTGAAGCATGCTTTCTAAAGCTTTATCATTATGATGCACTGCATGTTTGACTAGAAGCCTAGTGCTGATGCTTTAGAAGGGAAATTGTCATATTCCAAATGATAAACTGGGATAATATGTTTAGACATTTGTGAATATCTGACACCTAACAACAGAATATGCACAGATATTAACTGAATGTTTCCCTTCAGCTTATTAGTTATCAATTAATGTAGCACATTGTTAGCATTTTTAGGATTAACTGTCTTTTGTTCATACAGAACCGTAGTGAACTGATGTCTCTCAGCATGCACTAGAAGCAAAAAGGCGCTTTTGGCATCCCTCTGATGAGACACTGCAGTGGTCTGATGGTGCTTTGTCATTCTCTTAAATAAGATACGGTCGCCCTAATAACCACAACTTTAAGGAGCTTTGAAAACCTGCAACAGGAGACATTGGTTGACTTCTCTTCACCTGCACTGTGAAACTGCAGATCTGTTCCTCTTCAATCTTGCATCATTGCAGAGTCTGTTGCTAAGGAACCAGTGGCTCGTGCATTTAGCTGAAAAAAGAGTGAATAGAAATTACACCCCTTACAAAATGAATTCCCATCGATACTAAGGTCTCCCTGTTGTTTTGTTGATTAATAAGGCCTTTATGTGATGATGTCTCGCCATGCATGGTGATACTTTTGCGGTGATTGATATTTAGGGTGCTGCTTGCTTTCTGGAAGCCATTTCACATTACAGTTGCTATGATTACCATTCAATTTTTTTTTCCTCTTCTACCTTTTTTTGTTATTTTAAAGAGCCGTGTTTGAAAATCGCAACTGAAGTTGATCTGAATTAGAATTAGTAGGAAATATATGATGAGCTAGGACAATTTACCAGGGAATACATGCAAGCAAAATGGCTGTGAGCACTAGTAGTTGGAAAATCTTGAAGACGCTACGCTGTTAATCCGAGACACAGGAATAAACATGGCCGGGAATCCAGTTTGGAGAGCCTGGGGGAAAACATTTGTACTGATACACATACGCAGCTTCGCTTCCTTACATTTTTCACAGGGAACCACAGAGGGGTTCCTATATTGAAATAGTATCTGACTCAAGGCTCTCTGTTTATCAATAGGTTTGTGGTAACTTGATGAATTCCAGCTTTTGTAGGAAAACATCATCAGTAGCGATTATATATAATACACTAATACAGAGCCTAGATGTATTTTAGAGGTGCAAATTTACTAACAAATTTGTAGTGTGAAATGACACAAAAGAGCCGTAACAAATGGAGAACCTGGGATTTCTGGGCCCCCTGTGGATAAATTGTCTGCAACCCAAACCGCAGTTACTGTTGGCCTTCATTGATTAATGCTAAAATGATGACGGTGAGGCTCCTAGTGTGGAAAACCCAATCTTTATCAATTTGGTGAGTGATTACTGTGCGTAATCCCTAAAATGTTTTTAGCATTTGTGTCGGTTAAACTGTTTTCAGTTGAGGATAAATTACCCAGCTTTTAACTGTTATGACATGAAACGTGGAGTATTCTTTTCAAAGGCAAGCACACTGACTGCCAAGCTCATATTTACAGCGAAGTGAAGATTTGCACACTGTCTGCAGTAATCGATTCATTGCTGTTACATACGTATAAGCCTACTCTACAGTGAAAAGGTGACTTATCACATCACAGCCTAATTATTAACATTTTATTGAGTATCTTTTATACAGAGGAGTATATGGATCTTTTCATCTATAATCACAATGATGATCATCATAGGCTGTCCTCCTGCCAGTGATCGCCTCAAAGCCTCACTGCGAAATAACATAAAGGTACAACAGCTGTTTGCAGACAGATGATTGCACCACTGCATTGGTCAGCTGATTGCAGGCTAAACAAAACACGGAGTCATACAAAATATGTACTTTTAACTTGTAGCCATAATTGCATCCTGTATTTCTGTTAAATGTTGCTTTTATTCTTCTTAATGCACCAGTGATAATTCAGCTAACATGCCTGTGAATACCAAATCAGGCATCTGGCATGAAACTAAATTTGAGCTAAAATTATTTGTTTGACGTAGCAAGTCAAGACAACATAGGACAAACTTATGTTTGTAAATGTAGTTTCTACCGAGTCAACAGTGAACCAGGACCTTGAGAAACATTAGGTTTAGGTTTGTTAAGGGAATAAATCATGTTTTTGGACTTACAAGAAGAATATAATTCTGATAGCTGATATATGGAGATGTAGCTGCAAAGATGATATCTGTCATGTGATGATTTTAGGTATTCGTGCGAGTGTAGAGGGAAATTCAGTTAAAGCTCTGCCCTAGAAATATTATCTTTAGTGTTACTCGTAAAGGAAATGCTGATTGATGCTAATTTACATTTTAATCGAATCTATCTTGTATAAGGGCTTTGTTTTCTAAGGATAGTTGCAGGGTAAAAATTATGGAGGTTTGTAAAATTTAAATATCACCTCTAGACTGACAAGAATTGCACAGATCAGTGAAAGACGGAGCAGAGTGGTCTGACTCCTTCCTGCTTTTTTAACCTCACGGTGGCGTTGCACTTTCTGAGTAGCACGTTATGATTTAGGGGCAATGTCCCGTGTGTATTACTGGGGGATTTCCTTGGGTCAAGTGCTAGAATGTCCTTACATTATTCTATATCTCGAATTATAAGTGGATTTCATAAAACTGGAAAAGCTCATATAGCATATTTCCAACTGGCAGTCCAATGTCAGAGCAAGGGCAGCCACCTAAATCTATTGCTACTCAAGAGGGGTGCTTGGGATTTCAAGAAAAGGACTAATAAGCTTGCACAATGGGTTATTGTGTGCTCAAATAGCAATAGGGATGACACAGAGAGATACAAAAAGCACACAGACTGAAGCCTCAGAGCTCTCTGTTGGCATTGTGTGGCACCTAAGCATCTCCCCAGTACACACTGCTTCTCTCTTGTAGTCAATCGCCAAGAAGAGCACGAGCATAGAGCTCATCCGCTAATCACAAGCAGAGAATGAAAATAATAAATCTTGCCTCCTGATCACTGACATGTAAAACAGTAAAATCATAACTAACACTGTTTCCATTGACTGCAAGATGCCATCCTGTAGTGAGTTATGGATGACACTGTTTTTGTCATTTAATTCGAGAATCATGATATGTCACAGGGTCATTAAATAAACATGAAAATGCGGCTCAGCAGAGGTTTAAAGTGTAAGGTGTGAGTGTGGTTGCGGGGTTTGTGTTATTCAACTGGGTGAACTGGGCAGTGGGCCATCTGTGTCAGGCGAATGCTGCTGCTACATTTGGCAAGTGAAATCTCCACAATGTGCTCATTATATTTCAAAACCATATCTGTGAATATGAATAAGAAACTTTCATAGAGTTGGAAAATGTCAGTCAATAACGCCAGCTGGGACTCTTACGCTCTACGTCAGTGTAAATTTCTGTTAAAGTGGAATGCTGTTGTTTATAGAGTAGCTCAGTAAGTATTTACTAGTTGTAGATCTTGTGCCTAAATAAAACCCTCGCATAAATACATCTGTGAAGCGTGGAATAAACTCAGCCGTGGCCCCGTTTTCCACTTCCCTCTCTCGAAACACAAATTGATCAGCTGCTATTAGAAAAAGAAAACTTTGTCTCTAGGATGTGGTGTTAAAATGAATTAGATACAACTTTTATGATCCAGCCAAGAGATCCACAAATATCTGTACAAATAAACTGCACAGCAAAACTCGGGTCTTATATAAATTATCAGAATTTCACACTTGTTCAAATAAATATATCACAGATTTGCAATTAGCCTATAAATTAAAAAGAAAAACAAAAAACCAAACCACTAAGCATAGTCATTAAAATATGTCAGAGCAGCACAATGAAGCTTTTACTGCTTTTGCAGGTGGGATAGCAGATTAATCCAATTGCTGCTGACGCTAAAGTATTTGAGGAGCCTTATTATTATTTCTTGTAGGAAAAAATAGGAATCTCTTGCCTTCTTAGTGAAAGTAAGATCAAAAGATTGATAGCTATTCTCATGCCTGTCTTGTCAAGTATAGAGCTGAAGCCTGGGGGCGATTAGCCCACCTTATTATAGAAGCAACCAGCCAGCCTCTCCAAAGCTTACAACACATTTTATCTTGTCTATTTATTCTACTAGCACATGCCCATGCTACAGTATTGTTAGGTCTGTGATGTTAGTCCATTTTTAGGTGGTTGCTATGGAAAATGATGATGTCATAATATAATCACACATAATTAAAGTTTTGTAGATACAAATTAAATGTTACTGTTGCGCTATTAAAGAGTTCTGAGGTGTTCAGGTGCATTTAGCCAGGTGGTTGCTATGCAACATATCTGATATAGATGAGAACCCCCCCCCCTTTCTGGGGCCTAAGATATACCTGTGTGCTATGTTTGATTGCTAAACTCCTATTGTAGAATTTAGCTGACGAACACAGTTTGTTTATTATAGTAAGATTCATGAAAATAAAAGAGAAAATGGAAATTTATTGATTCTTTAATTCTTTGATATTGCTTCATGGATGCTGCTGTGTTCTCCTTACATGTTTAAGCTTGGTAACCAGCCCCAGTTTACCTCTTTAAGTGGGGCAAGGAATGGTAAGCTAAACCAAGCATCACACTCTTACTTTTAGGGTCATACTGGCTTAAATGTCCAAATTGCACTGATGTATGTTGATACTGCAGGGAATCTTTCTCAAATCAAGAGAGAGAGACATCAGAAACATCTGTGCTGGATGAAAGAGCAAGCCAGCGACTGTAGATAGAAAGGACTCTTTTGCTGTAACTCGTGTCTCAGCGGCCTACAACACCACTGTCAAGCTTTCACTCAAGTCTGTTGGTGTGATGTAATGAGGATCTGAACGCTTCAATTGTGCATGAAGCTCCCATGTCAGTCGCCCAAGTGGGGATTAATAAAGTATTCTTCTTTTGATTTCCCATTCACTTGAAGACATTGTCAGATCTGCAGAAATTGAACCGAACCACCCCTGTGCACGGCAAGTATCAGGTTTCAAGCATATTTAATCCTCGAGCAACACTTCTCGTCAAATATACGTCACAGGTTTATTCTTCAGAGTGTAGTAGTAACAGACTCCCCCCTCCCCGACAGATGCTCACCAGATAACAGGGTTTGCACATGCCTCAGACTCAAACGGCTCTCTGTGCAGGATCGGCCTTTACGATTTCTGTCATGTGCAGCCTCAAAACGCTCATAACAGCCCCATTAAAATTCACAATAATGCTGCACTCGACTCCTGACTGCAGGTCAGCAGAGATGAGCTCAACTGGTAAGCTGTAAACAGAGGCTTGGTCAGAGGGCTCGGTGGGTCTGTGGGGTCAGAGTGCCATTTCTGTATCAGCCCTGCTCTCCCCTCTGTGCTGCCACACCATAGCTTATTGAATGTGACGCTATCCTCTACAGCAGAATGTCCTCCATTGTGCCATTGAACAAAGGTTCTCTCTCTCCTCTTGATGGACGCCTTTAAAAAAAAAAAAAAGACTAAGCTGGTCAGTTTAAAAAAAAAACTTTTAAATAAAAAAATTGGAATCTACTCAACACAATCTCTTGTAAATAGAGAGTTTATAAGAGATGTTTTTCTCCCTCTGTTTTTTCCCCCTCTGTCGAACCGTGACATTGTCGGTTCTGATTTAATGTTTTATTGAAGGGAAAAGCCATTGAATCTCTTAGCTGAGTTCATTTTGAATAACTAGGTTTTCGGTACGGAATAAGAGATGCGCTTTTCCCAGCCAAGCACGAATCTGCAGTTGTTCAGCAGCGAGCTTTATTAGATTTAGATGTAACATAGTGGAGAAAATTACCAATTTTCTTAGGATATATGGTGATCAGTATGGTTGTTTTTTTTTTTTATTGCTTCAGGGATATTGTGTAATTGTGAAGATGTGACTTTTTCAGTTAAATTTCAGATGACAGACTACAACAAAGAGCAATACCCTCGCATTCACCAAAGTTTGTAGTCATTTTATCCCCAGAGATTTGAAGCGGTTTTGTTATTTCACAGTCAAATAACTATTTTCACGATTGATTAATCGATGAAGTCGTTTTGAGGAAATAACACAAAAAGGCACTTTCCATTTTCCTACACTGAAATCTTGAGAATATGCTGCTTTGAGTTTGTAGTATTGATAAGGGAAAACAAGCATCATCATCATCATGTCAGCTTTTGCTTTAGGATATTGTAAAGGGATATTTCACCTCATATTTCATTTTTCTGATTTTTTCATGGATTAAACTTTTGATTCAGAGATTAAGAGCCAATAAATAGATAATAAAAATAAGCTGGACCCCTACAACTACCCTTAAAATTGCTTCTGGATGGCTATAATTTTGCCATTTAACATTATTTTTCAAGCTTGAGATGTTGGCCAATGAAATTAGCCATAGGCTATTGCTTTTTTTTTTTTCTTTCTTTCTTTTTTTTCTTTTTTTTTTTGAATTTGTGCAGCAGCCATATCCTATGGTGGAAGTGCTCATGTTTCCTGCCAGTGGGGTAGGGCTGGAAGCAGATGGCTGCTGACAGAGGAAGGGGTTTGGAAAGCAGTGAGTGAGCAACAGATGGAAAGACGCATATGCCTCCAAGTCCCCTCAGCTTGCCAACAGTCCCGTGACTAACTGTGGGAAGATTCTGTCCTCATCCAGGTTGGGATGGAGAGAGGATCATGAAGTGTCCTTAGAATAAAAGACCAGTTTGTCTCTGGAAATTCAACTGTGGCAGGATTCAGATCCCATTTAATAGGAGATGAATAGAGAATCGTGGCATCAAATCAAATTGAGTCAATCTGGGCTGCAGCATCAGTTTAGCCAGCGGAGATATGTTAAGCAGAGTCTTGTTTTAGTTATCGTGATATTTTAGGAAATCAGACCCAGTCGCCTTTTCTCCTTTGAAGGGAAATGTGATACAGGGACTTTTCTGGCCTCCGGGGAGCCCAGTTTCTTTAGTGAGGACAATGCTGGATAACGGAAGTGTGGCTCCACACAGTATGTGATGCTGTGAATGTGCAGTGTATGATTGCATGCACAGAGCTACAAAGACAGCTCTGGAATTATAAGTTAGTTACTCCTCTTGGAGAGTCACGTAATTGACAATGTGCAGACTATTTAAAGGCAGCAGGGCAGTGGAAATTCAATGTAATTCTCTTAATAGCTCAGGGACGTGTCACAGTTTTTCTGTCTAAGTCAGTCTTCAAGGACAGTTTGTTTGTTTCCACATGAGGCAGGTTGGGTTATTCATGAAAGTTACTGTGGTGTGAATGGATCCCGCTGAGCAAGGAGGGGAAGGGCTGTGTTGTTATCTACTGCTATTGCTACTCATTCTGCCTGAAAGCCTGCAAATCCTCCTCATAAATATCCCTTTAAAACGGACAAAGAAACCAGGTTTTACTTTTAAAATCCGCTCTCTATGACAATACTTAACTCTTGCCTTAGCAACCATTAAAATAGGATCACAAGGCACATTTGTAGTGGTTAAGGAAGGATGTGTGTGTGGCACTGTGACATTTGCTGTAAATGGAATATCCTTATATATCACTTTTCCTCACTGTATTTCTTATTGAACTTATAGTAGTTAGGAAAACCTTATCAGCGCTAGTTTTTCTGATGTGAGTCCTCCTGTCAGTACAGCTTGTTTAACATGCGCCAGTTAAGGGTTATCACCCAGGTCCTACATTCCTTTTGTAGATGTCAGTGTTTTGAGGGTGTTCCAACATGTCCTCTGGCCTCGTCTTCCCTGTCTTCAAACAGCCCAGGCAGGCAACGTGCCAGGTGTTTGTTTTCTAGTTTGTTCTGCTGCTGATTGTTTCAAATATGACTTTGGCTTTGTGTTTTCCCACAATTGCAAAAAAAAAATTAAATAAATAAATAGAAAAATGCTCCAGTGGACAGTTGGTTTTGATAAAGTATTCATCTGTTCTGAAGCATCTGTTACTCAGCTTAAGTCTGGATCAGCTCGGATATTTTGGTCACTTGTTTTGTGAATCATAACAAAATTTTGCAGAGCTGTTTGTTGTGAAAGGATGTTTTAGTCTGTGGGAATAACTGGGGAGGAAGTGTAATGTGACCCCCCCAGCCCCTATTTACTGTTTATATCCCCGCTTCCTGCTTTCCACAACTGTTCCAGTTGTGGAAAGTTGTTCCACTGCTGGGTCCCTCCGGCCATGACCTGTGCTCATGTCATGTGGTACAGTATGTGCGCTACATGTGCTGCAGCCGCTTTAGGAACACAATCGCAGTCTACTCCCGAGTCAGCACCATTTGCCATAAGAGATGACATCCAAGCGGCAAAAATCTACTTCCTGTAGAACTCTCTGGAAAACTGGAGTCCAAAAGTTTTTCCATTTCAGAAGTAAATAATGACTTGTGGTGAACAAAAGTAGTAACCTTAATGCGTTCTACGTGTGTGGATTTAAGGTCATAATTACGCGCTAAACCTTCGGTTTACAGGCGTGTCCAGAGGGTAAAGAGTTAATATCTCTTTGTGTGCTTGGAACCTAATGATTTCTTGGCTGCAGCATTCTCCATCCATATACATAAATCATGAAAATAAGTGGTAGGAGATTTTCCCTATGTGAAAAAAGTAGAGTTACTGGCAGAAAGCTGGCATATTTATCTCAGGGTTCAATCGAATTATGGAAGGCCGCAAGATGCCAGGACACGAGAGGCCGATGCCAAACAGCAGATGGGAAGAGCGAGTAAAATATGAAGAAATCATTCATAAGTGTCATATTCTTAATAAGCTGCCAGTTAGGACCAATGTTTCTATGGAGATTTGGAGAAAGAAGACCAGAATTACCAGAATGCTACAGTGTTTGCCGAGCACCATTTGGTCCGTTCTTAAAAATGCAGCGTTTCTGATACGAGACAGTGCTGCAGACGGAGTGACTGTATCGTCCTCTCTGCGAAGAGACACTCTGCAGTGCCCATTTGAAATAAGCCATTCAGAGTCTCGCTCAGGGCTGTGTCAGTGCAGCTTCTCAATAGCTTCGGTTTGGATGATGAGATTTTCCTCATTGAGGAGTCTGGCGTGAAAAGTGCACTGTTCAGCAGCCTGGCACTCGTTTTTTTCTCCTTCTTTTTTTCCTTCTGAAGATGAGCTCTCCCTCGATTTTGTGATCGCGTTCTGGAACGAACTGCTGGCCCCAAATAAAATACTGCACTGGTAAAAAGGAAGAATTATGACACTCGTGTTGTCATGCAGTATATCTCACGCCCTGCTGTGCTCTTGGGCCCATTCTGTTGTGAAATTGGACCAACTGGTGTCTAGAGATGCACCCTGCTGCCGTATTAAAGCATAGTGAGCAATTTGTGTCAATTCTGTAAGACATTTACAAGGCTTTTATTTCCTTTGCACACCTCTTTCTTAGCACCGCTGATTTGCAGGCTCTGTGTTATTTGCCCAATTGCAAGCACTTGCACAAAATATGTTTAGGCCAGTGGATATGTGTTACTAATGTTTGTGTCTCTGAAGGCCTTCACTCTACTAAACTGTGGCTTTTCACATATTTGGCTTCAAGAGACCTTCTGCGGTTAAAAAAAAGGTTTCTATTGTTGTGTCAGAATCTGGCATGAAATCTAGATTTGGTCTTAAAAAAACTGGCAGCTAATCGCAGCCTAGACTAATTCAAAGCTCCATTTTGTCTGTTAACACAATAAAACAAATCTTTCTGTGGTCTCTTCATGCCAATAGGGCTTTTAGTAAATAGGACCCTACCTTTAGTGGGCTGGTGAGTGAGAGCCTGGGCATGATTAGTGATCCACTTTGAAGATAAATCCTTTGGCCAGACTCACCCTTGCGGATTGTCAGATGTCACGTTTGGGAAGAGTCCATCTGACTGAAATCTCAGCTTACACCGACAGGACGGGCACAGGTCATTAAGCATCAGCAGCAGTGCGGGCCTGTATTAGTTTGTAAAATGAGTCTTCTAAGAGAGACAAAGAAGTCATCTATATTGCTTTAGCAGTGTACGAGCTCTGATGATGCATCTACGTCGGTGGCTGAGTGTAGTGCAGATCGGCTGGTGCATGGGTAGGCAGTGGCATGCGTTACGCAACACAAGTAGGTGGCTGGAGTAGGTCTGCATGAGAGTGTGTGTTTGTGGTGTCCCTCTGGTGTTTTCTTTTCTTTTCTTTTTTGTTGGATGTGTGAATTTCCCCACACGCGAGCCTTTGCCACTGAACCTGGAGGGGTGTCTGTTGAATTCAATAGCCTGAGGAGATGGATGTGTTTGGAGTTTTGCTGAGGAGTAGTGACAAGGTGCTAGAGTAGTGTCATATTCTAGCAGAAGGTCAGGAGTTGTTGTTGTAGGGGTTAGACTGCCGTCTAGGAAGCCCTTTCAGAGAGCTTGTCTGCAAGAATCAGTCTGCACCATTTTTTCAAGATTATAACCATTTCCTTTTTTTACTCCACGCTCTCAAAACTTCTATAGCCTCAGTGCAGATAATTGCCCCTGCTGCTGCTGCCTCAGACCCCTTTTGTTTGCAGCCAGTCCATGACTAGACATCCTCATTTCTGACAAAGAAAGAATCAGATCTCATCAGATAGAGTGCCCTGAGGGTAGGTTGACCTGTGGTTGTCTGAGCCTGTGCTGCTGGTCTGGTATATTTGGATAGACGATATAATTCAGCACAGTATTTGTTCTCTAAAACATCCACACTGGTTTATTTGCAGCTGTACTCTTTGTGCAATCACACATGAGAGATATTTTAACCTTTCAGTCAACCCTAAACATGCATTCAATCATTCGCCTTCTATATCCATTTACTTCTGTTTAAGGTCACAGGCGGATGGAGCACTGGGTAATGAGCAGGGAAATGCTTAGAAATGCAACCTGGCTGTCACTGGACGACCACATATTCCAGACAGCCAGATTCACACTGGCTGCAGGCAGTTTTTGGTCCAGTTGATCTGCATGATGAGCCAAATAACACAAAATAATCTCTTAACATCTTGATAATCAATAAATCCCCTTCTCGTTATGGTTTTGAAACAGCGTTAGGATATAAGATCCTTGCAAACCATTTTGTGCTCTAAAATATGTATAAAGTGATTTACAGACACCTCCACTTTCTGTTTATTACTTTCCTTTCATGGGTCGTTGCTTGAATTTTTCCACTTCATGTATTTTGTTGGTCACTGTGTCTCACAACACAGCTACTTGACTGCAGGAGGAACCGAGCAGGCTATTATATGATGCACTGTGTGAATTAACTGGCGTGCTGATGACTCATTGAAAATTCTTCTTGCTGCATATGATCCGTGCTGAGCAATGCAACGCCTCAGTCTGCACTGACTCAAGGACGAGGGAAGCTATGCAAATCCAAACATGGAGTGGTTTAGATGACTGTGAGTTATTGAGTTATTGGACATACACTGGAACCAGGAGGGGCATGTGTATATATATGTTATATATATATATATAACACCCAGCACGCCCCTGCGGGCGGTTTATCCTTCAAGCTCGGGTCCTCTACCAGAGGCCTGGGAGCTTGAGGGTCCTGCGCAGTATCTTAGCTGTTCCCAGGACTGCGCTCTTCTGGACAGAGATCTCCGATGTTATTCCCGGGATCTGCTGGAGCCACTCGCCTAGCTTGGGAGTCACCGCACCTAGTGCTCCGATTACCACTGGGACCACCGTTACCTTCACCCTCCACATCCTCTCGAGCTCTTCTCTGAGCCCTTGGTATTTCTCCAGCTTCTCGTGTTCCTTCTTCCTGATATTGCTGTCATTCGGAACCGCTACATCGATCACTACGGCTGTCTTCTTCTGTTTGTCTACCACCACTATGTCCGGTTGGTTAGCCACCACCATTTTGTCCATCTGTATCTGGAAGTCCCACAGGATCTTAGCTCGGTCATTCTCCACCACCCTTGGGGGCATCTCCCATTTTGACCTCGGGACTTCCAGGTTATACTCAGCACAGATGTTCCTGTACACTATGCCGGCCACTTGGTTATGGCGTTCCATGTATGCCTTGCCTGCTAGCATCTTGCACCCTGCTGTTATGTGCTGGATTGTCTCTGGGGCATCTTTACACAGCCTGCACCTGGGGTCTTGCCTGGTGTGATAGACCCCAGCCTCTATGGATCTTGTACTCAGAGCTTGTTCTTGTGCTGCCATGATTAGTGCCTCTGTGCTGTCTTTCAGTCCAGCTTTGTCCAGCCACTGGTAGGATTTCTGGATATCAGCCACCTCCTCTATCTGCCGGTGGTACATACCGTGCAGGGGCCTGCACGGTATGGAACAGTTTGTTTGGTTGTTGCTATGGAGCTTTACTGGAATATCTTTCCTCTTGTGTCCTTCTGGAGAAAATAACACCCACTCTAACATTCTTGTTGGATCCTTTGTTTATGAGGACCGTTTTATTGCTTAAATGCTGTAAAATTGAAATAGTCCGTGTTTAGAATATTATAAAATGTTTAGTATTTTATTGTCTTCCCACTGTGTCTGTATATTCATGCAGTAGGGAGTTAGTCTGGGCATTTTAATCAAGCTATAGTTTCAATTTCGAGTTTGACTTCTGTTTGCAATAATTTTCTTTGTTAGAGTTTTCTGTGATAAATAGAGTGCCCCCACTCCCCACCCCTACCCACCAAAAGCCCAAACTCATTCCCTGTAATACCTTTGACAGATACAGTTCAATTTAAATATATTTCCTTTTGAGTTTTATTGTTATCTTTACTGTTATTGGTAACTGAGTTTAGACACAAATATTTTTTGCCACAATCCTTCTGTCCTTTTTACATGTGAGCTTCTGTGGAAATTGTGTAGATAAGCCATTCCCAGACTAATTTGAAATCTGAAAATCCAACGTGGCCTTCTTCAGTCACAGCTCTAATCAACACTTGAGGCATAATAAAAGTACTTCTTCCTTTTTATTTTTGATTCAGTTCATTTCAGTTTTATTTATACATCCTAAAATCACAACAACAATTGCCCCAAGTCGCTATGATGACTCTCTATGAGCAAGCACTTGGTGACAGTGGGAAGGAGAGCTCCTTTTTGACAGGAAGAAACCTCCTGGCAGAACCAGGCACAGGGACGGGCATCCGTATGCTAGTGTCGAACTTCACTGTGCATTCATGGCTCACCAGGGGCCTGCATACTGATTTTTAGGCTTACCCTCAAGCGCTACCGGGTCTTCAGATGGCTCCTGTTGAAGAAGAAATTATGTCAAATAATGCAGGGCAGTTCTTTTTGTGCAGTTTCATCAGATCAGGTGAACCATGGGTGGTAGATAAGTAGATGGCTTACATGCAGAATTAACTAGTTGATTTAAGGACTGGAGATTGAAGAGCACAAGCAAAGATAATGTAAATATCTCTGATGCCAACAGATGTTTTGATGAGATGTCACTGAGCTGGGCTGTTATCTTGCCATCTGATAAATATCTGTCAAAGATTAAGCTTGCAAACAGTATTTTACACTGCTATTAAAAAAATCCCACTTTAACCTATGCTTGCTTCAAAGACATAATGAAAATGCCATCCAGATAGAGCGTCTCACTGGATGAAGCATACCCTGATGAACTGTGTCTGTTTGCGACGATTTTCATGAATTATTCACTCATTATTTTCAGATACATTATTCTATGCTGTTGCTGAGCTCCATTAGACAGCTTGCGTAAGTTTTGCAAGGAAGTATCAGCAAACTGTCAGCAAACTAAACTATCAGTGAAGATTATTTCCTTTAATGAAAGAGAACTCATCGGGTGGCAGGTTGAGAGTTTAATGTGAACACTGGCAAACTTTAGATCATTACACAAGATACATGCTATCAAATCGATGCATGCATTTGATAGCATGGGTGGTAGGTCTTATGAGGTAGCTCTCAGCCTTCCACAAATTTCATACTTTATGAATTGTGTTTTGAAGTCAGTATTTATAGGGCAGATAAGTAAGAAGGCTCACGGGTCATGGGGTTGTCTCATTAGAGTGTACATAGAGTCAATAGATATGATTGATTCATAATGGAAGATGTTGCCTTATTGAGTAACCCACTGAAGTTTGGAGTGATTTATTTTTAACTTCACATCTATTGGACTTTTCACTGATTTTCTTTGCTTCTTCTCCCTCATGCCCCTGATGCCTTTGGCCCATCTCCACGGACTCGGACACATTTAACTCTGCAGGTAAGCCCCACAAATACTGACTAATATCAACACACGACGGGAATGGCTATATTGTTAGACACCATCATTTTTTAGAAGGTTAATTTTGAAAACCCCTGGGTGAATTCGTAGATTCATAGACTGGGCTTTCTGACACCATCTGTGGCTCTCAAAGAAGACAAAGCCCCGACTTCCCCTCTGTAGTCATGGAACCAGCTGTTGAGTGTACCTTTGTATCATTAACTGTGCTTAGTGGCCATCTGACAACTGGTCATAGTGATTGTCAATGGGTACCCTGCCAGTCACAGGTCTAAATAAGAGCCAGAGAAGTATAAAAACATTTGCTTTCCATGCGCTTAAATGCTTAAAAGGGTTTACTTTCTGACTTAATATAAGAGCCTTTTCTAAAGTTGGAGCTAGTTTATCCACCCATAAGCCTTCTAATATATTACGTAGGTGGATTGTTTGTTCTAATCTGATGAAGGAGTAAAAAGGGGGAAGAGGGGGTTTAGCCTTGGGTTTCTGTGCTGAATAGATTTGAATCCAGTGTTTTTATTTCCAGCATATGCTCCATGAAAGGTAAGGAACATAGGCCAGGCTAGATCATAAGCAGGACAGTGGTGGTGATTTATTTAGAGGTCTTAGGAACAAAAGGGTTTTGGGAATCTCAGATTCTTTTAGAGCACGGGGGGATTCTCACAGTGATAACCTCCAGAGACGATCCCAGATGGGGATGCCATCCTTTCAGCTGGCCTACTTCCCTGCCACTCGTCGCACATAGCAATTTGTGCAATCCGCCTTCACCACTTGTCCTGCTAAGCCAGCCATGTAATTATTGTGTACATTTTAGCCTTGCTGCAGTGGAAGACATTCATCTTGCTGCATGAACAATTTCCATACGGTTTGGACGCTGTACTTTGAGTGATTGTGGTTAGAGCTCCGGGATGGCAGGAGTGGCAGGAATGACAGCAGAAAACGTGTTTCTAACAGTGATGCTGTTATGTCTTAGGTAAAAAGAAAGAAAAAAACACCCCAATCCACATCACTGTGTAACACCACAGAGCTGTGGGACATAATATAGTGGGACTTAAGTACAGTGTGCTACAGCTATTTTCTTTTTCAGTCACCTGCATGATAACGCACGTGAAGCCATTCAGTATTAGCTCAATAACAGGTCTTGGTTGGGAATACAGCTTTGGTGTCTGCTGCTGTGAAGATGCAGCTGAAATTGGTGTCCTGTGAGTTCAGTAGTAAGTCAGTCCTGACCTGAAGGACAACTTTGGTGTGTGTGGTGTAACATGCAGCAATAGCCTTTGATTTATTGGAGGAATTCTGTTTATGAAGTAGTTCAAGAGCTTAAGAGAATATTTTTTAAATGTTCTTACAGTGGCTGCCCTGATATCAGAGGTTCATGTTGCGGTTACTGTGGCTGAAAAAAAAAATGGTAACAGTGTTGTGATGATTTCTATTGAAAATCTGGTGGGAAAAAGGGAAAAAAACAAAACAGTTGTTAAAAAAATATTATTGTGCTACAAGTCAAATTAATCTATAACTACCATAAAATTCATCATCTGTAGTTATTGTGATGACCCCAATTCTCCATAAATTTTTAAACATAAACTTGCAAATAAGTGGAGTCAACTCCCTACTCTTCCATTGATTCCCAATTTTAAATTGTGTCTGAAGTTGGAGTCTGTGGTTTGGTTTCTGAACGCTCCAGCTGTCAGTTGCAGACTGATTAGGAGTTTCTGTTTACTTCTCTACTTGCTGTAAACATATCGACATGGACCGCATGGTTTTGGCACTAGGTGGCTACATAAACAACATCTAAAGGTTTCTGTGCAATAAAAATCGAATAGCCTAACTTGTAGGACTTTGATATGTAACAATATCAAATGTGTATTTATCCATGAGACCTGCAGAGTAATTTCCCTTAAAAAAAAAACTAACTAAAACAAATTAAACTGTCAGAGCAGATTTTATCACTCACCTCGTTCAGTAACTGGTGTTTCTAATATTAGGTTATTCAGCATTTGCATTTATGAAAGACAAAACAGAAAACCTATCACCAGTTCCAGTGTAAACTTTGTTTTTCAGTGATTTAGCTCTGTGTGTAAATGGTACTTGGCAGCAAAGCCTTCTGTACTTGTAGCTGATAGTTGATGGTTCAGTGTTCATGGAAAATAATTTTCTGTCAGAATTTGTGACGTCTTTAATACAGTGCTGTGCAAAAGTCTTGAGCTCCTCCTCATTTCTTTATATTTTGCTTGGAAAATTAAAAATAGGTGGAGTGATTTATTGAACCATATGGATATACATACAGGAAATACAGGATATAAGGGAATTCATTCTAATGAGCTTAAAAGTCAACACTAGATATGACCTTTATTCTTCAACACAGTGGGAACTGTCTCTTGTTTTTTCTTTATGTAGTTTTCAGGACTAGTCCTCCAGACATCCTGAAGGACATTCGAAGCCCTTCTTTTGATGTTGGCTGCCTTTTGTTCTGTTCTCTTTTAAAAATGATCCCACACTGCTTCAATAATGTTGAGGTCAGGGCTCTGGTAAGGCCTGGTAAGGTGTTCCATGGTATGTTTTTCTATCTAGTTATGCTTTTAGTGCGTTGGCAGTGTGTTTGAGATCACTGACTTGCTGAAAAATGACCTGTTGCCACTGAGTTTCAGTCCAGTTCTTGTGTATCTTGGCGTTACTCAGCCTTTCCTCTTCGTTTCCTGTCTCTAAGAATGGTTTCTTGAACATTTTTGATGAGGCTTCAGTGGACAATAGATGGATAAGTTAAAAGGCCAGGATCTCTGAGGTCCTATGTCAGATCTTTGCTGGATTCTTTTCCCCCCTATTTCTTAAGGATATCAGATTCTTCTCATCTGCTTCAGATAGGTTTTAAGCCTGCCACTTCTTCTTTTGTCCTCCAGTTGTGCAGTTTCCTCTTTTTAAGGAAACATTGAACACCATGTTGAAATTGCCATATTTTCAGCCAGTACCTCTTTGGGAATCAACAAAGCAGTTATAGGTGACTTAAGACTTTTGCACACAACTGTATATTTCCTTTATGTGTGGAGTTTGGATGCTCTTCCCATTCCTGTGTGCCTTTCCTCCGGGTTCTTCTGGCTTCTTCCGCAGTCTAAAGATATGTTTGTTTGGTTAACTGGTGATTTTAAATGCTCTGAGGATGTGAGGTATATAAAGTGCTTAAAGTGCATTGAATAAAGCACTTTATAAATGTACGGCTAGTCCAAAGCACTTTGAGTGGTCAGTAAGACTAGAAAAAGTGTGATATAAATGTCATTCCATTTCCATTATTCTTATAGCTACACTCATGATTTTCCCCACGCATGATCTGCTTCTGTTGTTCATGTTGTAGAATAAAAAATGCTCGTTTAGAGCATATTTCCTCTTCCTATTGTCTTCTTGTGCTAATGTAAATGCATATTGACGTGTATGAGTTGTTCTTCAATAGCCAATGCTGCCTAAACCCTGTTAATGCTTTGCCTGTGATTTTGTCGCATTGAATGAAAATAAGCAATACAGTCCCACGCTTCAAAGCATCCACTTGTTCCATTATCCAACTTGTTCAATGAAAAGGGAACAAGGACATGGATAAAGAGAGACAGTTCACCTTCAAAGTATACCTTGCATGCTTTTAAGCGTGTTGGCTGCAGTGGCAAATTTTAGGAGAACTAGACTAAATAAATAAAAAGGCAAGGGAAAAAAAGTGGTCCAGTGAGTGACTCTGATACGCAAGGCTTCACTCAGTAGAAACTTTTTTTCAGGACAAATCTAAGTGGAATTGATCAAAGCCCACTGATTGGCTTAGCCTCATCTTTTTGTCCGAACCCACAACACGCAGCACTCACCTCAGAAATAATGATTTTTTAAAAAATCAATATTAGCGTAATGGGTCATCACGAGCATGGTTACAGATCTGATTCCTCATTATTTATTTCAGGCTTGCTGGATGACTAAGCGTCATTTTGCTCTTTTGATCCCAAATTGAAAGAAACCTGTTTATGTCCACACCTCACTGCCTATAATCACATGTCATTTATAATTCTGTTTTAGCTCCTCAGACACTATTTGTGAAAATTACCTCATTTACTTAAATACACATCAGACTACAACTGAGCCAGATCAAGGGAGAAAATTACTTTAAGTATGCCTTTAGGTGCTTTTTTTGGTGCTTTTTGTAACATTGGATACTGTTTGTGTTGTAATTGGTTTGAAGACCTGCGGCCGGACAACAGCACCTGGTGATGATGGCAGGTTTTATGTGATCCATGCGGCTTAGGCCCCTTATTTTTATTTATTTTTTGCATTTCCTGTTGTGTTTCTGTACAAATCAAGGCACTGGACACTGGGTACAGGCAGCACAGGAATCATTCAATGACACCCTGTGGTGTAGTTCACAGCTTCTCCAGTTGAAGGGGGTTACGCAAGATCTGCAGCATCACACTTAAAGAGGAGAGTCATAAATCAAACAGCGCAGTCACAGCAACGCAGCAACTTTGTGTCTGAGTTGCTCTGAGTGCTCTTCATCTCTTCTGCTTCGTTTCCCCTCTGCTCGCTCTCTTTATCCAATCTGGAGGAGATAACAGATAACAAATAAATAAATAACTTCATTGTTCTTTTTCTGAGAGTCTTTCAGTATTTGTGTGGTTAATGACAGCAATTCATGTGAAAATTTTCTTATCCTTTGTCATGTCCCCAACTCTTTCACACTTCTTCACTGCAGTGTCCTTTAAGCCTGTAAATTATAGGCACACTTTTTTTTGCCTGAATTGCCACTTTTCCTGTCTCATCAACTTTCCTGAACAAAGAAGGAAGTCTGAGATTGTTTTTTGCTTACTGTTTCAGCACCAAGTTGCAGGATTTTGGCACGAGCATCTCTTGAACGTCTTCCAAAACTCTGAAAAAACAGAAACTTTTTTCACCCATAGTTGAATTTAACGCTTTCATTCAGGTAATTCAGTTGCAGTACCAAATTTGCTCTGATATGTTCGTTCTCTCTTGGGGTCTTCTGGGTTTTTTTGCTCTGTTTTTTATTCTGCCTTGTCTCACACACTCTTTTTGAACAGATTTATCTCTATTAAAGCCGTAAGTTTAATTAAGTTTTAGATTTCACTTCTGTTTTAAAATGACCGTCTTCCTCTTTTTTTCTTTCCGATAAATACTGTTTTAGAGGTGTATGCTCATATATAATAAACATGGTCATTCATTTAAAATGAATGAGGTCAGCGTATGTGTAAGAAATCCACATGAGAACAAAGCTCAGGCTTCAGATTGCTGTAAATACTCAGATTCCAACAGTTTATTTCGACACCTGGTTTGTGATGAATTCACCAACACTAACATTATTTCTAACGTGGTCATGTCAGGCACACAGCGCAAGGCCTAGTTTGGAATAAGTAAAGGTTATTTTGAACTGTGAATCATACAAAACTACTCTGATGGACTCTATTGAATAAAAATACAGAGGTGCATAAAAGACCGATTTAAAATACAATCCTAAAGAATCATAAAAAAACAACAAAACAAACTGGTTACTACTAGGTATCTTCTTTTTTGCAGAAACACAAGTTTTATGCTCTTTGTGGATAAAAAGTTTTGGACCACACCTCTTAATCTTTGTATTCAAATGGCCTCAGTGCTATTCCCACAGGTGTAGCTGTGCAGTCTGCCATACTAAAGAGTTCACTGAATTTGAGTGTCATAGTGTAATAAGATGCCACCACTGCTACAAGTAAGTGCATGGAATTTCTTCCCTCCTAGCTATTCCAACAACTGAATATGGTATTTTGGCAAAATTTGAGCAAACTGGCAGACCATGTAAAGTTACAGAGCGAGGTCACCTAATGGTATAGTCAACATCCTGCTGACTCAATAACTGCTGAGCTCCAAACTTCCTCTGGCATTAACGTCGGCACAGTAACTGTGGGCCGGGAGCTTCGTGGCTTGGATTTTCATGACTGAGTGACTCCTGTAGGTGTAAGGTGGATGTGGCCCAGTACTTTTGTTCATATACTGTAAGTGAGTAGTGAGTGTAGGCATTATATTTTTAAGTGATTCCACCTGTCATCCATCCCATTATTGTGAACATGATATCTCAGGAACGTTGGAAGGGAATTTCTTCAGATTTGGCACAAATGTTTACTTGAACTGGAGCATGAACATCTAACATGGGAGGTCAAAGATGTCGCAACACATGCTTTCAGGCACAACTTGGAAAATTCATATTAGAAAATTAGTTTTTAATGATAAAGTAATAGTGATGATCTTTAATGTCCATAGGTCAAAGATCAGGTTTGATCAGATGATGATTGTAGTTAAACTTTTATGTAAAAAAATATGTGGCCTCTCTAAAGAGCTTGTGCTGCTTTGACCTTCCAGCACTCCCACAGAATCACGTTATGTTCATAATAAACAGTTTAACACCTCGCTGAAGTACAGAGACCGAGGAGCATCCGGTATCCATGGCCATGGCTGGCATGTGATAGAAGTAGGAGGAGAATGGGACTCAGCCGCCGGATGTGTAGTCAGGAACCAGTCATCACTCTCTTCCTAATCTCCCTGTTCACCCCCCTGTTCACCACCATCTGGAGAGGATGCCAGGGACTGGCCTGGTGGCAGAATTAGACTCACGGGCTCGGAGCGCTGCCAGGCTTGAGAAGAAAATCCTAGAGGGAAAGGGCCTTTTTGCTGTTCACGCTTGTCTGTCCTGTGTCCTTGCTCTGTGGAATTGGACAGCAGCCTATTGTGCTGACGTAGGCTGCCCGGCATCTCAACAAGACAACATCTAGCTCATCTGGCACCCAAAACATGCTCATAAGAGTATAACCCTTGATTGTGGATTAGTCATTCTCTGCAAAGAAGCATAAGTTTAAGGTGTATTGAAATCAAGCTGCACACAAGATCACTGTAGCTATCTGTAATCAAAGCCTCTTTTATGGTTTTCCCAAACCCTCCTTTTTAGCGACTGTCTTGTTCAAAACAGTTGCAAGGTTAAATTTGTGGTAGAGGTGCTTATCGTTTGAGCTCTACTCCCCTGGAGATCACCGAACTGTAGAAAGCTGTCTTTTGCCAAATAATGAGAGTTTTAGCAAAAATAATGAGTGCAAAGATGCACTGAGGATGTGTTCAGATGTTTCTGGTGTTTGCTGTACGTTCTATAAATAATGCTTTATTTGCTTTGAAAAATGGGGAGCCCACCAGATATCATCAATTCTGACCCTCTTGTCTTTTGAATCGGTGCAAGTTGGCTAATTGGTGATGTCAGCAGAGATGCAGAGTGAAGTAAACCCCTCTCCATGGTTACCCAGGTTTTATGCTTACAGCAGGCCACAATAAGGAACATTTTGTCTCTGTCAGCATGGTTAGTAAGCCAGATGGAATTGAGGCTGCATGGAGGAATAATTTTAGTTCACTCAGTGGACTGCCACTGCCAAAATGTCTGATTATCTCCTCTTTCTGCACCTCCTCTCCTTCATCGCTACCAGTCAAACTAGCTTTAATAACCTGGTGGTCACTGCTTTGCTTTCACCTTTCATATCCTGACAGCTCAGTGGTCTGCCGAGAGACGAGACGAGGACAGGAAGTTATAACAGGTCGTTTGAGGCAGGGGTACAGCGCCAATGTTTGTGTGTGTTCACAAATGAGCGGCCTTGACTATGAGCCACGAGAGGAGCTCATCCTCGCTGATGAACTGCCTCTGATAGATTCCCTCCCCCTGCAGTAATATGGGTCACAATCATGAGGGATCTTCAAATGATAATACAGATCAAGTCCAACATGATTCCCGTTTCACTTAGACTGCTAGGATTTTGATGTAAGCGGTTTGTACTGTTTGTACTGATTTTGGAAATGCTGAAGTTTTGATTGCTGGCAGCAAAGACCCTAAACACTAAAAAAAAAGCTTAAATAGTTTTTATATTGGGGGATTTTTTTCCTAAATGTCATTTTGTATTGAGGTCTTTTGTTACAATTTCTTTTAAACATGAGTGCGAGACCACTCTTTAGCCATCCCTAAAGGCACACTTCACTGTCCGGGGTCGACTGTCTGAGACAAATAAAGATCCACAGCACTATAGTATCACTGCATCTATGCAGGATTTGAACTTGAAGGTGTTCAGTCACAATGGTAGCTTAGCATTGTTTGCTCCTATGTGACCCGCAGTTCCTACGGTCGTGCATTGGTTAGGACTGGGTTTTAATCCACTACCTGGGTGGGGCCTTTTTATGTAGTGTTTGTATATTTTGTGAGTTCTGTCATGCTAATTGGTTTTCTTGTCGTAGTCCAAAGAAATGCATTTTAGGTTGGTTGGCAAATGTAAATTAATTTACTTGGACTCAATCATGAACCGATTTGCTCACTGTGACCTCACATCTACAGAATGTATCCACTAATAGTCTAAAATGACAATTTGATGACATTTTATATCTAAAAAGGTCAAAGGTCAAGACTGAACAGGCATGGATGTAAAGTGCAAGCTGACTTGATGGTGGAGGCATACTTTTAGTTTTTGATTAAGGTGATAATCAGCGCATGGCTCCTCCTCTAAACTAGAATGTAACCTTGCTGTTATCATCAGTAGCAGCTACAGTTCATGTCCCCATTTGCACCATCAGTCTAGTTTATGATCTTTTAAGATTTTTAATATGGAAAATAAATAGCCTTGCATAACACGACCGCACTTTGTTTCCCCCGTTGCTGCTTCTTAATTATGAAAGCTGCGTTTCACAAACAGATTTCATAATCTCGCTGCAGTATTCTGAGTTTGAATTCTGTCTAGACAGAAAAGCAGCGTTTCTTGAGCATTGCTACGTTAGAAAAACATGGAAGCTGGAGTTGTTCGCTTTCCCCCCCGTGAAAATCAATGTTGTTCTGACCTGAGGGATAAACAGTACCTGAGTCTGTTGAAGTGGATTTCAAACAAAATGAGTTTCCTTTTTCCTTTAATTTAATTAACCAGAAAATTGCTGAAGTTCAGGAAGGACAAATGTGTTCCCCGCTGTATATACATAAAAAACCCCAAAAACAAAACATAAACATAACCTATTGGTGAATACATTTAGAGTTTGCGTATTTCCCTTCTGGCTCTAGTCAGCCGCTCAAACGGGGCAATAGTAATCAAGGCCTGGCACGCCGCCTTCGATGTGTATAATATGCGAGCGTATTGTTTGTTCGTGTAGTCGTTTGTAAGAAAAACAGCATGGAGCAATATGGTTTGTCCTCCCATAATGTATTGTTGGTGTCTTACTGTGAAAGCAAGGTTTTCTCCTGTACTCCCTCCTACTCTCCCTCCCTCTCTATCTCTCTCTCTCTCTCGCACTCTGCAAGGTTGAACGTGGGCGGCTGTACAGAGCATGACAGCAGTGCTCTGTTGAATGTAGACTTGAAATGAGGAATAAAGAAATCCAGCACCCATGGAAACACTGAGACAGTCTTGATAATGGTGCTTGTTTGTCTTTAGGGCAGTGGATGTGCAATTGTTGAGCCGATAGTTGCAGCGCCATTTTGTGGTTTTTGTTTTGTAGTATGTCCACGTTTAGGGAAAAAGGTGGATTGCGAGACTTTCCATTCTATTTTATTTTATTTTAAAAAATTTGAATGTGAAGTTAGCTTTTTTAATCGATGCTGTGTTTGTGGGCCAATTTCTAGTTTGAGTGTGTTCGTGATTTTCTCTGTCATGCTGTATATTTTGTTTGTTCATGCCAGGGGATGTTTGCATCCCATAAAGCCTTTGTTTCTATGTTCGCCTTTATGTAAGCATCCTTTTTCTTCCATCGTCTGCGCTCCTGCTGTGAATTGTTCAGCGAGGGGCTCAGCAACAGTGACACTGATGAGCACAGCATCAGCCTCCAGCAGTGTGTGTGTGTGTGTGTGTAGTTGGGGTTTTGTGTGTGGTTGTCTGTGCATGTGCCTCATAGTGAGTTTTTCTATTTGTGTCACGCCCCTCTTGACAGTGCGATGGCATTGATGAATGCAATTGCAGCTGGGCTTAGCTGAATGTTGCTTGTGATTGTGTATCTTTTCTGCCTGCTCTTTTGTTCTTTTGGTCTCACCCAAAGTCAAACAGCAGAAAGACGTTTTTCCAATTTCTTGACACACTTTAGTTTCTGATAGAGAGAGGGGAAATGGTGTTGATTAGTTGGATGGCTGCACAGCAGTCAAACTGGGTGTGGAGCAAAGGCTGCAGTGGGGAGCTAGTTGATGGGTGACTGTGCAGAAATCGCAGCAGAGTGGATTAAATGTGAATTGAAATTTAACCTAATACTCTTTTAACGTTTTTAGATTTTAGACATTAGAAGGTCATTTAAATGTAAATAGCTAGCCAGAGAATCTCATTTATCATGTGTACAAGTTTATGGAAAGCATTATACTGTAATTCCCCATTGAATTATGGTAAAACACTGGCAGCTAGATTTTCTGGTGTTAAACTGTTATTTTACTGTGCACCTATCCTAATCCAATACAGTACTGTGCTATTATCTTGGTTTCATACTGTTATTTACTGTTCTTGCTGTAATGTGAAAAAATAACAACAACAAAAAAACTGTTTATTTTTATTGATGTACTAAAGTAATCTGGAACTATGCAAACACGGTGCCTCGGCTTTGTCCGAGTACCCTGAACTTGTGGGCGTTGTAGCCTAAATATTATATCAAGATAGTTCAGGAAAATGTGCATTTTATTGATGCTTGCACCAGCATTTAAAAGTGTCAGTAAATTAAGAGTATTTTCCATCCTTCTTTTCCAGTCAGTTTCTGTCATTGATGATGCATCACATAATTTGAAGTGTGAATCTATTGAAACAAGATGTTAGCACATGCAGCAGCAGCAGCATTATAGTGCAACAATAATGACACGCCATTATATTTAGTAGCTCCCATTTTAGGTATTAAATTGTAATGGCAGTGTGACACAGCTCTTGCTCTCAGACATGCCCGGGCTTGTCTTGTTGTCTTGTTGTTGGAAGGGGAGTTAAATGTGTGGCATTGCTGTAGCAATGATATCTAGATATTTTTAGTTCATGTTAAAAATTAAGGCCGGTATTGTCACAACAATGAGCTTTTGGCTCCCTTGCTCTTAAACACTTAACCTTATGGGAATGCTCCTGCATTCAACATGTGAACATTTGTACACCTGAGCCTGACATGATTAATTGGACTCTTTCTTGGTAACTCTTAACACAGTTCTTAGAAATCACGTCACACATCCAGAACAGTCACAGTTTAAATGCAACATTAAGACTGGAACTGAACCATTGTGATACTACTTTATATTTTTAGCTCATCATCTGTCCATCAACAGTTGACAAGAAGTACTAATTACAAACTTGCACAGATTGTGTCAGGGTCACATTTAAACCAGGACATTCTGCTTCTGTGTGTGACTTAAGTCATTCAAATATGATGCAATGTGATTTTTCCCACATGATTTAGGAGCTGAAAGAATTGAACTGTGTTAACTGGGAATGGTAATGCCCAGAATTCCTTTATTTTATTTTTTACGGCAAGTTGTTAGAGTGTATAGTCTACAGCAAACTCTTGGTTTGAGTGGTTTTATTTCCAATACTTAAGAGCTCAATAAGACGCCCTCTTTCAAAAGAAAAAAAAAAATCAGACTCCTGTTATGTAACTGCAATTATGCCAATATCTGCCTGCTTAGTTGTTTTTGTTTGATAATTGATTTTGATCATGACTTTGGCTGTGTTTCACTCCAGCTTCATTTTTGCACATATAATAATTGCTTTGATGGAAACAAGCACATAGTAATTGGAATTCAGATTATACTCATCCATCTGAGCTATTTGAAGATGATCTTAATCATTTTTTTTCGCTGCTCATGGCCTACTTTGTAAAGACTAAAGGCTGCCACTTTTTTTTTAGTTCTTATCATCTCATGACTGATATAAGTCAGCATCTAATTGGCTGTTTCAAAAATTCTCTTCACTTTTATCAGGATGCTGTGGGGTTAAAGTCTGAGCACCAGGTTTTGCTTACAAAAAGCAACAGGCAGATGTGGAAATAAAATCATGAATGAACGGATGAATGAAAAATGAAGTGTTGTGCAAGTAAAATGTAAAACAGAATTTGTCTTGACACTTAAACAGGCACGAGGGCTTTGAGGTTGCCTAGGCAACTGGTTGCCTGTGCGATGGATGGGCAAGTGGGCGTGGAGTCAATAGGGGTTTGTGGGCCGGCGAGAGCGGAGGCAGCCGATTGGCACACAGCACATGCAGCACGGGGGCTTAAAGCAGAGCTCATCATCTGACAGTGGTGTCTACCCGCGTCCATCTGCAGCGAAATGAGGAGGGTCACGGCAGCGCGGCATGCTGGGAGTCCACACCTTTGCCTTAGTATCCCACAACAGCTGTTTGTGAAAATGGCACAGTCATGGGGACTCCCTCCCCTCGATTTTTTTTGATTGCCGCGTTCTCTGGATGCAGCTTTAAAAAGTCACGTACTGCGCCTCTTAACATCAGACTTTTTAGTCATGAGCTTGAGCTAGAAAACAGAATAAGAAATACTTATTTATTTTTTGATTACTGGTCCATATTCCAAACTAATGTCAAGATTATCCTGGCAATATTGAAACCTATTGATCTCCAATGAAGTCCTGTGATCTAAAACCTCTTCAGAGATGACATACAAAAGCATCAGATCATCACCTACTTGCAGCAAAGGCAACACATTACACACATTTGGCAAAGCTAATGAGTCTTCTATTGTTTGAATAGCTATGTAATCAGCTAATATTTGCAGCTCTGGTTTACTGTAAAGTGAGACAATGAAAACAACAAATCCTCACACTGGAGAATAATCAGCCTTGAATTGCCTTGCAGTAGTCTCACCACTTTCAGTGTTGACAACCTAGGCATGCAGCAGTGTTTCCAGCAAAAAACACTGAATAGAAATTCAAAGCTCCCTATTAAAGGTCAGAGGTCTTGTGGTTTGAACATTACTGTGCGCTCTAACCGCAGCGAGGACTCCACTGACCCCCACTCTGGTGTTTATTTACAGTTGTGTTGCAAAATGATACCCTTAGCTATAAGACAGGTAGTGGTTTAGCATGAAATAAACAGCTATTTTCACGGGTATATATTTGTTATTCCAGTGCATAAGTGTTGTTTTTGTTTGCAGTAAGAGCCTAATTAGTATTCCCTCCTGATAGCATCTCGTCTGTATAAATACATTTAGCTTATGGGGATGTCAGCAGCCATTTCTCCTCAATCATACAGCCGCCCAGGTCATTTGCATTAAGTAGCCTCTTTTTAGGAGCTAATTATTCACATGAATTTCTAGCCTCTGCACTGTTTTTTCCCCCTCAGGCTGTCACCTCAGCCATTTTGTTCTTACTTTGAGTTAGAGGCTGATCAACAGTGAGAGATTCCACTGAGGATGCATTGTGCGTGGGCCACTACCCCACTGATGAGCTCCTTATGTAATATCCGTCTTCCAACCTCTCAGTGCACACTGGTGGTGGATTGTCCACAGTCAGCGCGACCTGGCAGATTTCACTCTTGTGTGGACACATTTAACATATCTCACCCATGCATGTGTAATATAGTAGCTGCACAGGAATCTGGAATTTCTTTTAGGTCGATTCAGATGGGTTTACTCTAATACACACATGCAGTAAAAAAATATGCCATGTGTGTCAGAGGTCATCTTTGTTTCTTTCTGTATCTCCTGTCACTCTTGGTTAAAAGGGCCTTTAAATATATATATATTTTATTATAGTCTGTCTAGTGTATTTGGTTTTTATATAGCAACAGTGGCCCCCTGTGGTGAGGCTTTGTCACCACATACACAACAACTGAGGCAGGTTTTGACCTTTGGTGTGAAAGCTCTCTTTTCACATTTCATCTCACAGAGAAATAAAGGACAAAGTGAAGCCAGACTGCAGCAGAAACACTGCAACAAGCAGTATTACCCACCAGCACCGGGGTGGGGGGTTTGCAGAAAATGAGGGTGTCTGTTGTGTTGTGCCCTGCACTAAGTGGGCAGAGCTTATGCTGGGATTGACATCAATCTCTTTCGTTTATTGTGTCAAGGCTGCGCTCAGTCGTTGGCTAAAGTCAGATTAGCCATTTATTTACTCTGCAGCTGTCCCTTCTCCAGAGGCAGTGCAAAGGCATTATTGTGTTCGGGTTATTATCTCTGGATCTAGCAGGCGATGGAGTACCCTCCTCAAAAAAAAAAAAGAAAAAAGAAAAAAAAAGAAGAGTCTGTTACAATAATTCCCTTTATCACTCGTCTGGCTAAATTGCCTTTTTTACCATGTAGGTTTGGTTGGTTGAATGAATGGGAACATCCTTTTCCAACCTTTTAATATTCTGGAATCTGGAATTTTCCAGATCCGGAAGTTTTTCAGCCATTTTCTCTGGTAATTCAGCATTTATGACAGGAGCTTTAAATGACTGTGCTGACTTTGCCTCAAGCCGCCCTGCATTTTGATGGCTGAGATGCTCATTGAGAAGTCAGAAGGCATATAGGCACAGACAGAGTGAAGAAATCAATTAAAACATCATTACATCTTCACAGCATTCACGGCATTGCACCGCTGATGGTCTTCACAGCAGCTCTGAATCATGTGACCGTCTCCTCTGATGATAGGGCATAAAATAAGTCAGAGTATCCGAGTCCTAACATGGATAAAGGCGCCTGACATGCAAGTAAAGTGAGGTTCATGAATACTTTGATAGATGGATAAGCCGTAGATGTGTTCTAGCATGAGTCATTGCCGGACCATTAGGAGATATGGACACACCGATAGGATTACAGTGCACTGAGCAGCTGTTTATATGTAAAGAGGATAATTAGCAGCGCTTCTCCCACATATTTTTATTAATAGAATAGACTTCGGAATAGTCAAGAGAGTTTATTTGCGGTCAGTGCCCCACAGGATGCCGGCAAGTACGGCCTCTGTGCAAGTAATGCATTCTCTGTGGTGTTTGTTTCATGCCGAATGTGCGTGTGTCATGACTTTTTCAGTGTGTGCTTTGAAAGCAAAGTCTACTTAGCACAGAGAAAGTGAAAGCCAGCACAAATGAGACTGAATCCCGAGAGCAGCTGCTTATCTGTCAAGTATTTCATGTGCAAACATGTATTTACCTCCTTAGACAGTTTACACAGGATGATGATGATTTGCCATTCGAGCGCCATAGAGATCGACGCCATATACAGTTTCTTGGTTCATGTAAATATTTTCTGTGCTGCTGATTCCCTCACACACACACACACACACACAAACACACACACATATACGCACCAATCTGATTTTCATTTACGTTAATTGCACTGTGTATCTTTGTTTTTTATAATTTCCACGCCGGACACCAAGATAATTCTTTAAATAGATGGAATTTAATTTGCGACTGCAGCGGACTGTGTCAGGGTGATTCATGAGAAAACTCATATCGGCCGCTTTGAACCCACAAGATCATCACTTCTTGAATTTATGCATAACAATAAAATCAATTTTAAATCTCTCTGATCACCCCGTGCCTTGGTGTAGCACATAAAAATGACCATCACTAAAATAATCATTCATTTTGACAGCAGCAGCGTGGAGATAATCACCCGATGGCAGTGCAAGATGAAAGCAGTGATGTCACCTGCATGTAGATGTTCACTGGGAGGTTGGATAATGATGAAATACGCTGAGGGCCGCGTGGTTCCTACCGATCATCAATGAAATGCACATCAGTTAATGGAAACCATCGTTCTTCTCATTCACTTGCCACAACTGATATGAAAACGCACGCTTTCAGCTTGTTTTCTATTAGAGCGTCAGCAGTTTTATTGGCTTTCAGGTGCTTTAATCATCTGTTTGATGGCGCTCTTTCCATTAGGTAGTCTGCGTCAGCGTGCCTGACTACATACCAACACAAAGGAAGAACATCAAAGGATGTGGACTTGTTTGTTACACACTCCTTGGGAAACCCAGTTTTTTGTGTTGTAGCTTATAACAATTTCAGTGGAGCTCATTTAATTTTGAGTATGTTTTCTTTCCTGTTGCATCATTTCCTCAAATGTCCTAAATTCCAAGACTGCATGCTTTTTAGTTTGCTTATGTCTTTGACAGGAATTTGCCTGAAAGAAAGAAACAGACTTTTTGCACTCAATTTATCCACAGTGGGTCACAGAATCTGTTACTGACTCAAACAATCAAGGCTTTCTATTCGAAAACTTGTACAAGCATATATCTTATACAAGAATCGTGGCCTAAAATTAAGTTTTTAACTTAATTAAGTTTTTAACTTAATTTTAGGCCACAATTTTAGGCTCAGATGTGATTGGCAGCATGAGGACAAACAGTTGTTGAGCTGGTCACAACTGCTGCACAGCAGCTGGTCACAAGGTTTTGCAATTAGCCATACCTTCTTTTTAAGTGGCCACAAGCCAAAGGGACAGGAAGTCAGTGACAACCCCCCCAAAAAAGCATAGCATATGACTGAAGTAATGGTTAGCATTTAACAGTAAACCACGCTGTTTTCGATATCTGTCACAATACACATCTACTCAGTAGTTCGCTGCCTTCTCTCCTTTTCTATTGTTATTCCTGACCAGCTTCACCAGCTCTCTGAACGTTACCAGCCCTGTGTCTTTACAACAAAACTGTAGATGAGGCAAAAGCGAGCGATATGCCAGCCATCCTGCAGCTGTCACTCTGAAGAGGCACAAAACCTGACACTGCGGCTGTGCTCATCTCATTGGCATGCACCAGCAGTGACCAGGCAGTCAGTTCAGACTCAGTACAGACAAAAGGGCCTATCAGAGAAAAGCGACAGCAGGCTTCACGCGCCTTTACCTTTTGATCCCCAAGCACTGACCTTGACTCCCAACTGTTTAAACTGCCTTTGTTGCTGCAGAGGTAAGACAGGAAGGGAATGAGGCTTGGGATCTCTGTTATTTTTTTGCACCATGTGGTAGCTTTCCATCATCGGCCCTGAAACAGTGGTGTGCTATGGCACCTTTCAGCAGGTTTCTCTCATACCTGATTCTTCCTGCTGGGAGCCCAGAAATAGTGCACTGCAGCAGTGTGCTTCTCCTAGGGGTGGGCCGCCATGTGACCTCAGAAACTACCTATGGAGATGCCTGAGTAAAAATAGCAGAGCCGTCATCTTCTGCTAATACTGGAGATCAGGCTGTGTGTGTGTGGGGTGATGTGGGGGGGCTTCCCCTGAATTTCATTAATCTCAGAGTGTCTGCAGTTATTTATCACGCAGGATTGCATAACAGAGAATCGCATTAAAGAGCTGCATCTTCCCAGAAGTGCGGATGAGGCTGATGCATCTTGGAGGGTTTGAGGTAGCAGGTATTTGTAATGGTCCAGTTAAAGAGCAGGTCTCCCTTCTGCTAGGGACTCTGCTGATGCAGTGTTCAGCAAGCACAAGAGGGGGATGGAGGATTGTGGGCGGATAGGACTGAGTTAAGGATGAAGAGATGCAGAAGGAGAGAGGAGGAGGAGGAGGAGGTGGAGAAGAACCAGAAGGAGATCACATTCTTGTGTCATTTCTGCTGCTGAGGATTGTGTTCCTGTAGCCTAAACCTAAAATTCACAGCTCATTAGCCTGCTTATTTCACTTTGGAGTACAGAAAGGAAGATGTGGCGTGCGTGTGGAGTGTGTATGTGTGGCAGTGTGTTTATCATATCGAAACACATTAAACCTTAGTGGCAAGGAAAAAAAAATCAATTGCTGAAAAGTTAGCATGGATTGGAGGTGTAGGAGGTTATGACACTTCAAATCTCAATGAGGCCATAGTGTTGAATAATAATGCACACTGTACATGCTCTGCATACAAGGTGCTTTCTGTTAAATGGATTCAAGAGGACTCTGGAAAATGAAATGTTTAAAACGGGTTAGATCGGCATCTCAAGTGCAACATTGTTCACTCTTGCTCATTAAATGGCCATTTATTGCAATTTAGATGCAATTTTCTTGGCTTTTAATAATTTGTTACAGGTGAGAGGGCGCTAAAATTTTCAGCAAATGGCTCAGTTACTGATATTAGGGCAGGCTACGCCTAACGTCTGTAGCAGTCTGGCGAAGAACACGATGTTGACGTCTCAGCAGTGAAAGCGGAGAGATGATGACTGCATCATTCCCATGGATGTTTCAAGGTCTCAACTGTACTTCTGTGGCAGCTGTCTGCCTGGACACTCTCCACAGAAGTGCAGAAGTTATTAAATTAATCTCTTTGGTACAGCAGCTACAGTATGTTCCTCCATTAAACTGACTAGATTGTGACACATCCAGAAGAGAGAAGTCCCCCATGTCTAATAAAGACCACTTGTCAGCATTTTAAAGAATCCAATCTGTGGTTTGGATGTAAGCCCGAAGAAGTGTGATCAGTTAATATAAATTCCAAGTACATTTTATATTTTGCCCGCAGGTCTGTTCACATGATATCTCACAAGCCTTTTGCCCCTCTTAAAAAGAAAATCCCCCCAAAAAATCAAAGTAATAAAAAAACTGATCAGTGCTGCTTCTGTGCACTTTCTGTTTCGCTGATTTGACGGTGATTTTTAAAAGGTCTCTCGTTCGAGCTTTTACGTGTTACCGTGTGTCAATACCCGACAAAGGCGCTGCGGTAAAATATCAGATGGAGGCACAGAAGCTTCGCATCGAGATCTCTGCGGTCATGAGAACCGTCAGAAGTTGACAAACGGGGGGGAAAGTGCTGAGCTTATGTGTGTGCGACATATTACCGTTGTTTCCGTGATTAAGCAAAGCCGTTGTGCGTGTCCTAGCTAGTCCATTACTCTCCTGCCATTTTCAGATTTGGCTTACATTGTAACAAAAGCCCTCCAGCAGGCCTCAGTTTTTTGGAGAGCCAAATTGCAGGAAACACTGTTTGGGCACCATTACTCAGTGTCTCCATGTCAAGTCTAATCAGGTCAGGTTTTGTGATTCATTTCGGCCTGCTGCTCGTGCCCACACCATGCTGGACAGAAGCAAATAGCACAGCGAAGTGTTTCCTCCTTCAGTGTACCTGTCGGGGACAGGATGATATGCCATTATGTTAAGGGGACCTAAAAATGTCACAAGGAGATGCACAGCTCCATATTGACTTGCACTAATAGAGCTGTCACGAAACTTCACCAAGTACGATACAGATGTTTTCACTGGTGTCCTCAACTTCTTTGTCATTCAGCCCGTGTAGATAGCAGCTGAGCTGGAACTAAGCCTCTGTGTCTGGCTGTCTGGGTGAGGACGCGTTCTCCTCCGGAATACTGAATGTCTGTCATTTCTGATAGAGGTTCAAAACGTTTACTGTAAATGACTTTCAGGTTATTCAATTTCATGCTAAAGTGCCACTTTTGATGCCTTGGAGAGACGCCGGGCCTGTGGAAGTTGCAGAATGGGAGTCGTTATCTGTCAGTTTGGTGGGTTTTTTTTATATCTAGATATTGTAAGTGAATGTTTTCTGGAAAACCCACAATCTGCCTTTGATGGATGTTAATAAGCATGTTACAATGGCGTTCACTCGACTGAGTGCCATTAAACTGGAGCCGCTGGAATGGGAATTAATTTTCAGTCACCTGTAGAAGTTTGTCTCCCATGGCTTTTCCACAGGCTGAAGATATGAGATTCTCATCAGTCACAGATATGCTAGTTAGGCGAACATAACAACAATTAATCCCACACTGAATGCAGAAATCGACGGTGCGTCAGAATTCTGGAGCCGTTATCTGTTGAAAACAAATTGCGTAACTGTATGCTGTAAGCCAGCAGCACCGAATCTATTCACATGCAGCTTTTATTTTGCAAACCTGGGGTTCATGAACTCAATTCAAAACAAATAAATGCCCCTATTAGCTGCTTCACAGGCGTGCATGAGGACGGGTCACTTGTAGGTATGACTGTATCCCTCCTGACTTCTTGGTTGTTGTTGGGTTTTTTTTTTTAAAATTAATTATGTTTTTTAAAGGCGCTGTTGTCAGCTTCATAACGAAGCTCCCAGCTTATTGTTTCAGCATGCATGGGCGGCACAGGAACGGAGACAAAAGGCGTGGGAAATTACATGGGAGCTTGTGCCCGAATGTGTCGCTATTCTTGGCCCTCTTTTTGGAACAGCACAGGAAGAAAAACCTTGAAAAGGAGTGAAAAGACTCGACAGAATCAGACAATATACTGTAGATTCTGTGGTAACGCAGCAGAAAGAAATATGGCCCACTTACGTATTTTGCACAATTACTAGCTTGTGACGATGGAAAGATAAAGAAAACGGTTATATTGCAATCGGAACTAAAGTAAAAGTCTCCTAATAGTTTCAAGTTGCTTTACTGTGCTTTAGCAAGATGACAGCTGCGATTGGCTGCTCCATTTATTTTTCCAACTGCAGGGTTGCTGCAACAGGATGCCAGTGAGATACAAGAATGAAACTGAAAGCCAGATGGTGCATGACAAATTACATTTTGCTGCTAGTAGAAAAAGAAAAAAAAACTGAGGGAAAAGATGATCCAGTGATGATCCAAATATAGTCCAACTCCAAGTTTAAAAAAAAGACCACACAGCTTGATTAAAAGGATTTCTTTCTGTTTAAATTGCTTCTCACAAACCGTGCCCTACCTCTGACCTCTTTTTTATTAAGCAACAGTTTAGCTCACACAGATGTCAGCGAATTATTGCACATCCTAGCCATCGCGGCTCGCTATTCTGAGTGGATTAATTCACTAAAAGCGAGCATATCTCTTATCAGCTTCGCAAAAAAGATCATTGAGGATCGCCTTTATGTAATAACACTCCAAATAATGCTTATATTGCTGCTGCTTGCACATTTCAATAAAGATTACACAATATGTGCAATAGCACATCAAAGCTATTAGATAAAAGCGAGTTCGAAGGCAAGTATGAAAAGATGATACCAGAAGTAAGCGGGGGTTTGCAAACTAATGTGGAGAGGAGGAGGACTGGGAGCCACCAGCCCACACAGATCTGCCTGTAAAAAAAAACAAAACAACAAAAAACAACAAAAAATGTGCATCTCTCTACAGCTTCCTCCTACGTCTTCTTAGTGGTCATTTTGTCATCTTCTGCAAACCAGTATGTTGCCTCCGTGTTTCCCTGCTCATGCCCAGTTAGTGAATTCCAGGCTGACCTATCCTGCACGCACTTGTTTCATTCTCTGCTGCCAAGTGTGCAAACCTCATCTTTTCTGCACAGTGAATTACTCTCTGTGGCATCACATGGCCAGTAGTATGTTAGCTGGCAGGGGCGACTGTGATGATTACATGACACGAAACTCAAAAAGTCAAGTCTCCCGCCTATTCATGCCCCCATGCACATACAGTAGACTTGCAGATACAAAACATAAACACACAGCAAACAAACACTGATCCCTGGTACTGTTTTATTTTCTGTCAAAGGGAACAAGAAAATTAGCAGTGAGCAGCTTGGATGTCAAACATTTTAATTAGGGCTTATACAGCTTAGGTTACGCAACTAATACACACTCTTGTCACTGTCCCTCTCTCCCCCATTCAATCTTGTTGCATTCTCTGTCTCCGTCGTTCTCTCACACACACGCTATACAAACGCACAAGCGCTCGCTCTCAAAACCTGAATTTTAGAGACAGAAGCGTCTGGAATTTTTTCACAGCCTCCCACAGACGTCCTCGAACCTATCATTTTCTCTGCAGTGGAGCAATGGTGACGTATGCTCGTCGCTAGTGCAGCTGAATTTTAAAAAGCTCTCCACCCACGCTCAATACCACTACTGCAAGCATAATTATCATAAACTTTCCTTGCTGTCTGTAGCCCCTTCTGTGTGTGATTCTTCTGACTTAATTCATTTGCAGATATTAATTCAGCATCGATGTGGGGAAAAGAGGAGTGGTGGGGTGAAAGTGGTCTGGTAAATTTATGTCTTTTTCAAAATTGGCAGGTCATTGTGTAATTAGCAGCACTGTGTAATCACCTGGGCGAAGCGCTTGTTTGCATATATATATATATATATGTTTTTTTTCTTGTGCCCGGAGGTTTGTGTGTTTTTACGTGCACAGATCGGCTTATATCCCTCTCAAACTGTTTGTTTACATTGTGTCCGTGGCTGATTCTTGCTTGGGAATAAATACTGTTGCACAATATTTTTTTAGGGGAGGAACACGTTGTTTTAGTCCTGAGCTGTATGCAGTATTCACCTGTGTTTCTGTGTAGGTTTTATTAGATGTTCTGCAGATGTTTGTTGAGGATTTGCAGATCTTATTTGTGGTTTTTGAGGGAAGCCACCGAGTGCTGAATGTGCCACACAGAGACCTGAATATTCACACTCCAGAATAATTCCCCCTTAAGACTGTTAAGGCAATAATTAATTCGAGGGACAGATTTTTTTCATTTAATTTTTCGGTTTCGCTTACTTGTCCTTGTGCAAGAGTGGCATAATCAGTCAGGAAATACTTCTGTATTAAAAAGATCTGTTGCATTAAAAGAATGTGAGAGCATGCACCGAAGCAATCTTAAAAAATAACAGTTACACTATGATTACTGGTTTTCATTTTCACTCATGCTTGAATAAATCCCCCCATACCTTCCCTGGATACCGATTCCTGTGATCTCAAGGCTGTATTATCTCCTGATTGCTTTCCAGATTATTTGATTGCTCTGTAAATCTCATATAGTAGTGAGTTTTGCATAGCCAGTAAAGGTTATATATGTGAGATGTTACTCATATAGTTCCCATTTTCTCCCCCAGTTGCCCTACTGACTCCTGGTCTGTGTAGAGCAAAATTGGGTCTACAGAGGGTTTTTTTAGTGTTAGCACAACTGTTATTATCTCTAGATCTAAATACAGCGTGGAAACAGTAGAAAGAAAGACGTGCAGCTGTGTGAAAACTGACTGCTATGAGTTTGGCATCATTATTTTGCAATATGCAACTGTCTGGAAATCATGCCAGTGATGATTAACGGAGCTGATAAGCTTGGAAGGACATAATTTTGAAGGATTGGGCAATTTGGAACCTGTTCTCATTTCTCATCTCCACCTAAAGCTCCAGGTTAAAACCAACAAAATTGCTTGTTTTTACTGACACATTCTTGCCAGCTAAAATCTTGTTTTCATGATCACTGAGGTAAAGCCCAGATTTTAAACGCAGACAATTAATGGGTTGGTTTACTTGAGAGTCAGCCAGGGAATTTAAAGACAATTGACTTCAGTCACTATGTACTGCATTTCTGGTTTCTGCTTCTGTAATATTACAGAAGATTCACCTTACAGGCACAGAGTTCAGTTCAGGTTTACATGCTTTGTCTGCCCTGTGTATACGCTTAAGGAGCTACATAGTTTAAAATGCAATCATCCAATTTTATTAAAGATTAAAATTGGTGTTATCAACCTTAAGTTTCCCATGTTTTAATAAATCCTTGTTCAGCCTTATATTTTTTAAAACAAGTGGTCGCTTGGAAACTGTTCCAACCAGTCTTGCCATGTTCAGTCTTTTTTTTCTTTTTTCTGAACCAGGTCAACTGGCAGCACGTTACGTTTAAATGCTAAAGCTTCAGCTAAGCTGACTTGAATACAGTTATCACTAAGATCTTGAAGGAAGCCACACGGGTTCCACTTCTGTCAGCAAAGAATAGGAAACCGAGGCAGCAGTTTACATGAGCTCACCAAAATTGGAAAATGACAGATTACAAATTTGTTGTTTGGCCTGATGGATCTCATTGTGTCATTCAGATGGTGGGGTCAGAATTAAATAGCATGAAAGCATGGATCCATCCTGCTTTGTATCAATGGTTCAGGCTGGTGGTGTAATGGTGTGGGGATATTCTCCTGGTGCACTTTTGGCCCCTTAGTAACAAATGAGCATCTTTTCACCACCACAGTCTACCTGAGTATTGTTGCTGATCATGTCCATCCCTTTATGACCACAGTGTACCCATTTTCTCATGGCTGCTTCTGGTCAGGATAACACGCAGTGTCACAAAACTCGAATGATCTCAAACAAGTTTCTTAAACATAACGATGAGTTCGATGTACTCAAATGGCCTCCACAGACATCAGATCTCAAGCCAATGGAGCATCTTAGGGACAACTGACAAATCTGAAGCAACTGTGGGAAGCTATCATGTTGATATGATCAGAATGTCTGACGAGTGTTTCCAGGATTTATGCCATGAAGAATTAAAGCAGTTCTGAAGGCAAAACAGGAGTCCTCCCTATTTGTGAGGTGTACCTAATAAAGTGTCCGGTGATGGCGTTATTCTGACGAGTGCTCTGAGAATTGTTTTTTGTATTAACCCAAACTACATCCCAAACCTTCTCCCTTTTCTCTATCAAAAGAGCACAGCACTTTTTCTTGCATTTTTTGGAAATCCAGAAGATGCCACCAGGATTCCTTTGTTATTAGAGCCTCAGGCAGTCTTGCATGAGGTCAATTAGCAATTCCGAGCTCCTGTGTTTCGTCTGTGATGATGATGATGATGATGATAATCACAGTACCTGACTCTCTCCAGTGAGGGCAAACATCTCTTCAATCAAGGGGTATTTCTGATAGCTCTGAGTAATTTTCTCCTGTTTCTCCATGCTGCGCTTCCTGAGCAATATATTACATTCACATGTTCACACGAGGCTATATTTAAAGCGTGACATCAACACCTATGAAAAGTCATGAACATTTCTGTTCTCATTAAAGCTTGTTAGTCACTGTGGCAAACTTTGCCACCAATTTGTCACACAGAGCTCAGTTTGAAAAGTTCTGAATAAATGTATTTGTGTTTTTTAGAAAGCAAACAACACTGGAGTTTTGTTTTTTTTCTCCTTTCTCCCCTCATACGTAATGCTGGAGAATACCAGATGCCTGAGGCTTGAGCTGTGCTGATGTGTGAATGAGGTCAGCAAAAAACCATATTCGAGAAGAGTTGGGCTACAGCCTCCTACCTGCCGAGTGCTAATTATAATAAGTCGGGAGGCCGCCTTCAGTCTCTCTTCCTGTCACCCTGTTTGCCAGAGGAAGCAAACCGTCTCCGCCAAGGAGTTTACATATGTACGCGGCCGTCTTCCTCACACTGACTCATGTTCTAATACTGACGAGGAGTTAGTAAGCTTTACTCATGTGGCTTGAATGCATCATGCAATCTGCTAGACAGCACCAGTGTTTGTCGCACATAGTGTCTGCGTCTTATATAAACACACTAGTTCTGACTGTCTGCTATGTCTGCTGTTGAGACATTTCCGTTATGTGTGTGTGAGTCTGTGTGTGTTTCCAGCTAATGGTTATCCAGACATCATCACAAGCCCCAAAACTGCTTGAGTCTTCCAGATAAGTGATGTTGCTGTAAAAAAAAAAAAGTCTTCCCAATTCAGCCTCTTAGTTACCCCGGGCTTACAGGGCCACAGAGACCAGTCTGAGTGAAGCTTCTTAGTTTTGAAAGTTTTCTTTGTGTTATGAAATACTTTGTTATTTTAATGTAACTGATATAATGTTATAATTAGGATGCAATTCCTTAGCGACGTGACTGCCCCCCACTGGAAATGTGGTATATTGTGTCAAATGATCTAATATGAAGAGAAATACTGCTGACTGGCAAAAGCCTTGATTGAATTCGATTAGAAAGTGAAGGCGAAAACCCCAACAGGCAGTCTAATTAGGGATTTGACGAGATTGTCCAGTCAAATTTTATAATGATGCCTGCTTTGAATTAAATTCTGATGCCGCCATAATAACAAAAATGAAAGTACTGTAGAGATGATGTGCACGCTGTATTTGTGACACATTTAAAATATAATGTCGTCTTATGGGATGCTGGAAAAGTACCAAAGGGGTTTTTTGGGATGTTAACCTGACAAAGAAAGATTCCAAACGTAGCTTATAGGTGAGATAATAATCGCATGGCGAGAAAATTGTCTTGCAAAAGCACAGAGCGTACCTTTCTGTTGCTGAACGACTAAGGAATGTAGCCTAAGAAAAATTGAAAGAGAAACTCAGGTCGGGGTGTTGGCAAAACAGCTACGCCTGTGTTTGACAAGGTGACGCACAGAAATGAGATAAACGGCCAACACACACAGTATGACCTCCGCTTACAATCAGGCAGATGTGTACACATACACACAGGGAGATACAGACGCAGAGGGTAATTCTGAAACCTCAGAACATGCCAATCCAGTTTTTCAGAAAAGGTTTTCCCTCCACCTTCCATCAAGATACAGTTTCAAGACGGAGAAATATTTAGCTGCAGGACAGGGTTAAACACAAGAGAGGCTCTGTTACCTGGTCAGAACTTTGAAATGCCAGGATTTACCGCAGCACAGGTTTCCTTTGGACCGGACCACAACAAAGACAACAGGATAGTGGATTAACTTTAATCCTATCAGAACTTCCTATGTAGGACCCTGCTAACCAACACCTGCATTAAGGAAAGGACTTAAAGGGAGCGATACCACATGGCCTTTCTGGGCCGCCTCCTCGGACTGTCCATTAGCCGCTCCGGCTTCTGCTTGTTACCGCAATATCAGGCTGGCATGGAGTGCGTGCCAGAAATGACAAAATAAGTTTTTTTTGGTTTCTATGCTGAACAGAAAAAAACTGGGGACTAACTGAGCTGCAGATGTCAACAGAAATGCCTGAAAGAAGCAAAGGAAGATAAAAGCCCAGGAGTGGCGCAATGAATCAAAGATGATCAATAATCTGAACGTGGATTCAGGCACCTAAATATCTTTGTTTCTTTTTGGTTATATCACGGAAAAGTGCCTCTGAGGTTATAGCTACAATATGTTGATGTGCTTCGGGAGTCGCAAGCAAACTCGAGACCGGCACGAGATCCCGTGGAGTGAAAAGGACCGTTTACTCGACGATGAGACCCACATCCTTTCAAACCCCTGCTTCCTAGACACAGGTAGAGGCCGAAATTACAACCTCTGACAGCCTGATATGGGATTCAACTTTGCTGCTGTACTCGCTCACTTCAGATTTTTCTGACGGTGCACGCGCTTGGTTAGAGTTTCCTGTAACAATATCTAAAATGCTTTTGATTGTTTTCATTCTAACACCGCTGAGTCAGTTGATAAAGAGACATAAGGGAGAAAGAAATGTGCCAAGAAACACTTCAAATATCAGGAATATCACACGTACTGTAGATGGCACACAACGGCAATAGCAATTGGAGGACTTTAGGGAGACGTTACAAAAAACAAAATCAGTTCAAGTCAAATGCTGTTGAGATTTAGCGTTTGGCACAAACTGCAGCAGTTGGGCTGTAACTTTCTGCCTCCCGGTTATTCTGGTTTCCCCACAGTGATGCACTCAAGGAATGGCCACTTGTTGTTGTTGTTATTCTTCTTTCCTCATAAGCAGTGTTGTTAACTTCTGATTATGCATCTGTTTTAGATATATGTTTTTTGTCCAGGCAAATCACACCAGCTTTGAATGGTTATCCAGCCGATAACAGTACATGCCCAGTGAACATTTTCCCTTCCAGTGTGCTTTCTCTTGTTGACCACAAAGGGGCAGTGTTCCAGTCTTAACCACACTGGGTGCTGCAGAGTTGTGGGGGTAAAATCTGCCTTGATTCTTTGTGGTGCATGGCTGTCTAAATGAGCTCTGCCCATTACGCTGCACTAATGCACCAGAAGATTGAATAGGCCACGTAAGGCTGCTCAGTCTTTTTATTCTCTGCATTTAATCGAATGCCAGCATTCTCAGTAGCTCAATGTGCTAATTTTCTCAATGAAGTTAGATGCAGGACTGCCCACGCAGTGAATGTGTAATTATGTTTAGATTCAGAGAATGCCATTTTACATAATGTCCAATGCACTGCTTTCTGCCATGGTAACCATTAGTGCTTTAAAAAGAATAAGTTCCTCAACAAAAATAGCTGTCAGCCAATCTTGGAATTAAGTTAAGCTCTCCCATTGAGTGTAGGCTGTATAGTGGGAGCCACTGGAAGGTTGGTGTGTGGTTGTGTGGGTACTCCCATGTTACTCCGTGGCTGTGCTGCATTAGTATTCTCATAGATCCTGGAGCGAGGGAGACATTTTGACTTCTGCGTCCCCGTAAAAGTGTTTAAAACCTAAGCAGCGTATCCCCAAAGCTGATATGTTTAGGTGAATCAGTCAAGTGTCTAAATAAATACGAGAAAGTTTATAGTTTATTATTTTCTTCTACCATTGGTCAATCCAAATAAAATGCCCACTTATGGCTGTTTCTTGTGGCTTGTAGTCTGTATATATCAGTGTGTAATCAGCAGAGTCTTATCTCGATCCTGTGTGTTCACTTTTGTCTGTTTATACCTCCGGGGGCTGTTAGCAACTCTGGTGCAATCATGAGGGCGTGTTCAGTGTCCTTGGGATCCACTCCTTGTTTTCCATGTGTCCCGGGGGTTGGAAGGCAGCTGAAAGTTCAAACAGAGACACACTCCCTCATGCTCTACATGGCAAGAGCTCAGAGATTAAGGGGTTTCTCTGCACCGCCAACAACAGGGATTGCTCGCAGTTTGCAACTTGCCAAAGAAGAAGGATGATTCAGTTTTTTTGAGCTGTAAATTTTGTGTCTGTTACAGAAATGCCTTTGTTGCAAAATCAGCAGTTAAAGTTTTGTTTTTCTTCTGTGCATCTACTTGCTCGAGACAGGTAGAATAGAGCGGAGCAAAAAGCAGCTACCATCTAAATGCCTGTTTGATTCTGCTGAGGAAAGGAGCCAGAGGATGCAGGTGGCAGCGAGGCTTTGAACTAACTTGTTTGAAGTTGTTTTTTTTTCTTTCCTCATGTCAAAGGTGAAAGATTATACCTGGCAGAGGAATTTAGTCTTCAAATGAAGGACTTCATGAGCTGAATCTCAACTCTCTGGCAGAATGTAACACACTGGTTTCAGTGTGTTAATGAGGATGATTGTGTGAATCGGTCTGAATGAAGTGTGATGCTTTTCCTTAGCAGTGGGAACGTGGATGTGACCCCAAGGAGTACAGCTATAGAACAGCAGCAGCAGGAGATAACTGTATACCAAGTCTCTGTAATCTTGAAAGAAACACATACAGATGCATCGGTGTCAGAGCTGGAAATGGGCCAGGTCACTCACACCCTGGTTGGGAATTGTCAGCCAAATGGAGAAATGACTTGTATAGTCCAAATGGAGAAAAGCCCGAGGTTGGGCAAGGCACAGCACGAGCTCAGCAGGTGGCTCTCCCTCAGTAGTGCCGGGAGGCATAGAGAGGAGGTAGTGGTGGAGGAGGATGAGGAGGAGTTGGAGGAGGTGATTGCGGGAAAAATGAAGACAGACAAGTTTTTTAAACCACCTTCAAAATACACAGGAAACTCCTTACTGCTAACAGCTCAACCAGACGCCAAGGAGCAGCTCATTCAGAGCTCAACATCGTGCTCTGCCACCATCCAGGCTAAAGGACTTGTTCATGGGAATCATGACAGTGCACCAGGAAGAAGGTCTCTGCCTTGGGCCCTGCTACGAAGGTCACATCAGGATGAAGCCCTGCTCGGCAGAAGGACGATGAGCATGTATGACGGTCCGGTCAAGGTCCAAAGAGATCGTCAGCCCGAACAAGAACGACGGCTGCTAAGGCCCAGGAGCGTTTGCATGCTTCCAGGCGCAGTCGCAGTTCTGCCAGAGCCCCAAGCCCAGGAATCCTGCAAATGGACAGGAAGTTTAGACAGCCACCAGCACAGGAGCAGGAAGGCCGAGCTAAGAGCAGTGGATGGCCTCAATCCTGTTGTGGCTAAACGGCCATCAGGCCCTGCGGAGGTGGACCTTAGGGTCCGCCAGAGGAGCTGGAAGCCCAGGCCCGTCAGTATGACAGTACTGGAACTAAAAAAGAGGGGCTCTGATGATGAGATAAACAGCGAGAGGAGTGGCAGCCACAGAGGTGGCGAAGGAGAGGGATTTTTCAAAGGAGGCTTACGACGGAAACTGTTTGGCAAAACCTCTCAAGAGAAGAACAAGGAGAAGCAAAATGACAAAGATGCTAAAATTTCCCCCAAAAACAACAAATCTGATACTTCAAGAAGTACACTGAGCTCTTTAAGACGGAGTTTTAGTCTGCGAATCAGGAGGACTCGTCCTAGGGATTTGGGTCCTGGGGTAGAGTCAAAGGAGTACTCTCAGACTAAAAGCACTGCTGAAGAGGCAACGATGCCTCCTCAACCCTTCTCGTACCTCACAGGAAGAAAGATTTCAACTTCCAGTGATCAGACGGAAGATGGAGGCATGCAGTACATTCAGTATCACAGCAGGGGGAAGGTCAAGGTAATGGAGGTACCCCTCCATCCACCAAAACTGACTTCCAAACCAGTTCAGGAAGAACAAAGTATATGGCAGCTCATAGCAAACCGTTTCAGGAGGAAAGACCAGCCAAGCAGTGGCAAAAGTGAAATTCAGCAGTCCCAAAGCAAAGACAGTGGTCAATATCCCCAGACTGGGAATAATAAGTCACAGCCTGTCACCATAGAGACTCTGGCAGGCATTGACTCCCACAAAGGTCAAGGTAAGACCTGCAAGACTGCTGATTTATTTCTCAGCTCAGTGCTCCATTTTATATACCCCCTCTTGCTCACTGCACAGAAAGTTACAGCTCGAGAGAAATAAGGAAGTGCACTTTTTTTTAGGCCAAGCAAATGAAAAACATGTGGGGGAATTGTGAGTTTGGATGGCATTCAAAAAAAGTCCAAAGAGTCCTTTTGGAATTTCTATTTCTGGTATTTTATTTCTCCAGTGTTTTTCATGTGTGAACCTCAGTTCGTGTGCACATGCACAGCAATTACTTTGCCTTCTTTGAGGTTTTTGTAGTTCAGTCAAAAAGTAGGTGAAGTGAAATCACCAGTGACTGCAAAGAACACATGATAACAGTTTGTTTTTTACAGAGGGGCGGCTGTGGCATAACACAGTCCCCGTGCTATCTCTGTGTTATCCTGACCCAGGCCTGCTTATTGGTCTCTCAGAGACGCAGCTTAAAGAAGTAGCATTAAAGCAGTTAGTGGCTGTAATGGGGATGCATTTGGCAGTCTCGCAATGCTAAATTAAGAGGGCTTACATACTGTAATGATGGGGAGAGGAGCAAACGACTTAAGCGCTGTGTTTAAAGGTTAACTCTGACAGTGAAGTGTGTTTGTCCAGTTGCCTGGAAGAGCAGGCAGAGAGGCAAATATTTGTAACTATCTGAATTAATGGCTGTGATTTGCTGCGTTTTGTGCGTCAAGCTCCAATTTCACACCTTTTCAAAGAGACCTAATTAGTCGTCTGTGACAACCTAATAACTTCCCCCGATGTCAAGTTGCACATGTCATGTATATATTCGCAACTTTTGAACCAGCAAAACATTTCTTTTGTTTTAATTTTCATGTTAATTTGAGACTCATGAAGCGGCTGAGGTCAGACTTGTTAATCTCTTGTCTGTTTGTATTCTCCCATGACACGTTACCAAGGATACCTATTGATTTGTTTTCCAGAGTCAAGTGGTATTTGTCCATTTCTTCCACTGCAGTCAGTCAGTCAAGCTTCAGGAATGTAGGTGTGCCGATCAGCTTCAGTTAAGCTGGGTGTTCAATGCCCTGGGCGGGACTCTGCGCTTGTTGCTACCTGCCTAACTGTTGGTCTTAAAGTAAATTAAATCCAGAAAAGCCGAAGCCCAACTCTTCTGTGACTGAACGCTTGCATACACTCAGGCTGTACTTGAGTGTGTGTATGACGTTTGGGTGGAGGAAGGGAGTTTAACAGGGGGAAGAGTTTGAGGTGTCCCCACCCCCACCTGTCGAGTAAACAAAGCCATCCTGTTGGATCCAGGAGTGGCCAGTGAACTGTGTGCTGAAATGGGGAGTGGGGTGTGGTCTCTGGGGTCCTTAGAGTCGGAGAAGCAGTGTAGGTGGTCAGCGGTGCACATGTGTAGCAGAGGTTGAAATACTGCAGTGGTGCTGCAGATAGAACTCTACAGTAACCTGTACTCTAACCTGTCAATGTAGCTTGCAGACAGGAAAACACTCAGTGATGGGTATTTTTTGGAGTTACCTTTTAGAGAAGAAAATCCCCCCCACAAAGGTGAAATCCAGACTCATTTATCTTAAATCTGACACAAAATATATTCATGAGGATGGAATTCCCTTTGTTTCCCTTTCGCTTTGCCTCCTTCGATATTAATTCATGTGGTGCTTCCTGTATGTGCTTTACCTTTCAGATGGAGTGGGCCTTACTTTAAAACCTGCAGAGGGAAAAATAATTAGAAAAAAATGCTTTTGTTTTTGGCGTTCATATCAGCAGGTGTAGTTGAGTCCCCAGCAGGTAGCTATGTTCAAGATAAATACACTTTCAGGGGAAGTTGAATAAACAGTGACACAGCGATAATGCCCTCTCAGCTGCAGCAGGACACATAGGGAGACGGCAAGATATTGAAAAACCACTGAATCGCAGACAGTCTGGTTAGGAGCAGAGGGAAATCTGTTAATAACTGAATGTAACTTGTATATGAGCAGCTGCCACTGCAAATCTCAGCTCCAGTACATTGTGTTTTTCAGAACTGTGGCTCATTTGAAGCAGGATCCTGCTGTTTCACCAAGAGGTCTACCAACCATTTGCCAAAAAAGCTGCAATTTGTGGATCTTCTCTAACTTTGCTTGCAGTTTCATTCATGCATGACTGATTCCTTTGGTTTTTGTTCTTTTTTTATTATTCCTTTTTGTAGCTGCAAAGATAACCTCTGGCACATTCCCTTCTAAATTTGACAAACTGAGTCCGTCAGCCTGGGCATTCCACTGCAAGGCTTCTTGAAAACCCATCCATCCATT
>NW_005187405.1:8329648-8337564 GCF_000239375.1 Pundamilia nyererei
ATCAATGCCTTTCTGCAGACAACACAAGGCTCTGGGAGCTTTAAGTAGGCCAGACCATCCAGGTTGCATTAGACGAGCTCGGGGTAAAGATTTTCACCTTGTTCTCTGGTGACTGTGTTTGTCACTCACCTAATTTGATGGAAATGACTGGCTTGTGCTTGGGAGCTCAGCAGAAGAGAAGTAAGAGCTCTTATGCTTGTTTTTTTCTGTAATTTCTTTCTGTTCTTTTTTTTTTGTAGAGCTACAGAAAGAAGGAAGATGCTGCAGGACCGTCTTTGTCATGACATGCATGATAAAAGTAGCCAGACAGGGAATGTCAGTTGGTGAATCATCAGAGTAGAAACACTAATTGCTAGCTAAATTCTCACTCTGTAATTCATGACGGAAGGAAAGTATGGTTGGAAAGTTGGTCAGAGTAAGAGTGGAAGTTTAGATCTCAAGGTTGTCCTCTCTCATTCCCCAAAAAACCACTTCAGATTCACTGCACATTGGCACGCATGCATGCATGTGCATACGCACGGACTTGCTGCTCACATTAGATTTTCTTTTCTCATGGAATAAGTCGGGGCTTCGCTTGTGCTTCGCTACCCTCAGACTGAGTGGTCATTTTTATCTGAGCAGACGTGAGCAGCGAAGTGAAAGACCTGACAAACATGCTGCCAACAGTTTTACCCTAACAGAGACAAAGACACTGGTGTCCTCTGTAGGCATCGCGAGTCCCGGGGCTCCCTTGTTTCCATAGGCATTCTGGGACACAGCGATATGGGGATGGTCATATTTAAAGAATGACGTAATGCTGACCACATGGATTCAATTAGGGGTTTTTCTTTTAGTGGGGGAACAGTTCGGTTCCACTTTATCTCTTTCGGGATGGCAAATTTCAGGCATCTTCACCATGATGCTGTTTCTTTGTTGTGTTCTTGATTTCACTATTATTTTAGTGAAAGGCACTCATTTTCTATTGCTTCCTTTTGTTGTTATTATTGTCTGTGAAAGAATAAGTGGTGCTGTTTTCCGGTAGTCAATGCGGTGCTCCAGAGATGAAGCGATTGTCAGTGGCCAACAACACAATTTCTGCATTGACCTGCGATGACCCAAAATTTCCCTTCATGGCTACACGTTAGTTGGGTAGAGTTTAAAATACTCCTTGTTTAAAATCTGAAAATCATGTTTTTTGGGGGCTTCATTTATCAAATATTATTCTTTATTCATTCTGCTTTATTTCACTAATAACCAGTTCTTCATTAAAAGGACAATCTAGGAACTACTTGCTAATTATATTACTGTACTGACGAAAGCATCTATGTACCCATGATGGCAGGCTTGTGCTAATGATACAGTAACAGGATGTAAACATTAGATGGGCTGTGATGAGACAGTAGAAAGAAAATAGTTCCTATATGAAAGTGCCGGACCATTCTAGTAACAAGGTCATGATACCACGTTTGACAAAAACATATTTGTTGGCACTTTTAAGTACAACAAAAAAAGCTGCGTTGAGTTCCATTATATTCAAGAGAAAGCAAATATTACTACAGCCAGTATAAATGACTCACAATCTAGTCAGATAAATACCAATGCAGCCCAGAGGAACATACAGAAAGTTTGATTTTGGGTGAGCTGTTAACAAAGCCTGAAAGACTGGCACCTTAAGATGGGTTCATGTAATTGCTATTTTTGAGCATTACCGCTGGTTGACCTTTCAATAACAAGAAACAGGAACTGTAATAAAATGGGGCGGCAGCCTTATCGGAGATCGCCTCAGAGAGCCGTGACCTGCATTGAGTTTCCTGCACTTAAAAACTGAGGCAGTTTGGATGTCTCCGCTCATGTTCTGACATGTCAAACCCACACTGAGAGGGCTTAACTGGAGGCGTGCTGTTTAAAGACTCCTCTGCTCCAAACAATGGTTGGTGAAAGGCCCCTGTGTTCGGGATGCACTCTCCTCTCCCACAACAAGTGAGACATCCACAGCAGAGTGACGCTCTTTGTAAATGGATTGGAGAAAAAGTCAAGATTTTAACTGATTTTTGTTTTTGTGGGGTTTTTTTTAATGGACAAGTCAAGGGGAATTTTTGGCTCATGTCTCCCCGTCTATGAGTCATTTATGCTTTTAGCATATTTTGGAAAAAAAACCCTGAAACATGTCCTATAATGACACTGGGGTCCTTACTGTTTATGCTTTGTGTCTTTTCATATTGGCATCGCCTGCAGCAAAAAGAAAAACCGCCATAGCTGTGTAATGATGGTGTACAAGTAATTGTTATGGTTTAGAGATGTGGAGGGGGTTACCTGTGCAAGGCGGCATGTAGGCTCCTGTATTAGAGATGGTATCTTATTTGGGAGGTTCAGATGGCAAGAAAGCCTTGATCCAAAACAGGAAGGTGGTCTTTGTTCTAATAGATGTTACGACACATAGCTGTACTCCATCTCTGTGGGAAATGGGCACAGCTTGTGGAGCTGTCATTTGTGTTTTTAGTTCTGAGGGTTCGCATTGTCCTTTATAGTGTTCTGCCCTTTTTCAGAGCTCTATTATCTAGTCAATGTCTCCAAATGTCACTGGTAAACCTACCATGCTGAATCAAGCCTGATAATAACTGCCTTTTAAAACAGATTAGCAAAATCCCTTCCTAAGATTGGGCTGTACATTGAAATGGCCTTCACAGACTGCATTAACTACTTCTTCACACTTGTGTTGTGTACAAATAAACAAATCTAGAGGAAACAGAAGAGTCGGACAGATTGAAAATCGTGGGGCTCGATCCATCCATCCATGCATTTTCTTAACCACTTATTCAAATCAGAATCCGGGGGCTGGAGCCAGCTGACATTAGCTGACAAGCAGGGTAGTGGCTCTTGGGGCTTCATCTAATATCGGCATTAGTTTTTGGTTTAAGTTGCTTTAATCAAAGTGCTTCTATCATTGAACTAAGCCTGAAAAACTGGCACCTTAAGATTCCTTATACTCTGAATGCAGGGAACAGTTTTTCCAGGTATCCGTTGTAACCAGCAGATACCTGGTCCAAAGTATTTTGTGATGTTTACAAATGGAGATAAACTTTTTAAAAAGTTAATTCGTCTTCAGATGTTAGCTGATGAATTTAAGATTGCATTTCAGTAAACGGGGTTCCACTTTTGAGGGGACCTGCATGCAGCTAAGGCCTGCTTGGATTTGATTGGTCGATTGAATTTGAACTAGGAGCGGACTATAGACTGAAACCAGAAAGCTTCCAGCACTAGAAATCACCAGAAGGTTCGAATTCAGCTCATTCATATGCAGATATGTTTCTGGAGGATTATAAAAAAATCCTACTTTATGCAAATTATTATCACAGAGATATGAGATGCACTGATTGTAATTTTCTTGGCCGATTTTTATTTCTTATTTATTTATTTATCTACTGATTTATTCATTTAGTTATTTATTTAATTTTATTTTTGCTTATTCCAGTTTTCTAAGCTCTATAAGGGACAGCTTATACAAAAAAATCAACTTTTTTTTCTATGCAGGATATTTTTACACTAAAATAAATTATTACGTTTCTTAATTTCCCACAAACTGGACATGATAGACTCTCACTGAAAGAACTGAGAATAAAGCTACAGATAATTAGCTAAAATGGGTTTCTATACATTTGCCTTTACTTGACATATTTTACCCTACCAAACAAAAGCAGGTTTATCAGATTTATATATCAACACAAATGCAAGTTACATAAATAATATAATAATTATGTTTATAACTTCATCAGATAGCAGCACGTGGAACCTTTGCTCTTTTTTTTTTTTTAACTTGGCTAAACAATTTTTTTTCTTTTGTTCCTGCTTTGAGCCCTTGCTCATACCGAGTCTGTAGATACTGAGCTCTGGATAGCTTTAGCTTTAGCCACTCTTCCTTTATTAGCCTCTTTAAAATGTCCATGTTCAGCTGGGTGAGGGTGATTTAAGTGTCTCATTAGGTTTAACATTTCATGGCGGTTCCTCCATGGTTTACTTTGGCCAACTTTGTGTCTTCCTCAGAGCTCAGTAATGGCTGTGAGCAACTATTAGCCTGTGCTGCTGTGCACATGTTGCACATGCATAATCAGAGATATGTGAGGCTGTCCTATTGGTCACCAGTCAAGAACACAGCATGACTGTATCTTTTTCTTTTTACTTATTTAAAAATTCTACTTTTTTAAAGTTTTTTTTTTTTTTACCTGTCTTGTCCAACAGCATTTATTATCATAATTATGATCTGAATGCACTGTTTGCCATACAGATCTGGTTTGCCTAAACTCTATAAATAATGTTTTAATAATTCATATATTTGTATTATTATTCACATAGGATATGTGTAATTTAGCAATGCCAAAGCTGACAAGCAGGGAGGGGTTGAAGTGGTAAAGAGAAGAAGGGGGGAAATTAAAGAAAGATAAAAGAACAATGAGGGAAAATAGGAAAAAGGTAAAAATAAAAGGACAAACATTAGAACACGACAGGCCAAATGGCTATATATGCATAACTACACAACTTTTCACTAAAGTTGGCTCTATCTATCTGCCATAAAACTTTGATTCAGTGGTTCTGGTTAACATGTGTGCAGGAAATCTTTTTTTAAAAAAGGGCAACAACCCCACAATTCATTTAAAAATGTTTTACTGTAATTGACTGCTGTGTAAGTCGAAATGCTTGATGTGACTGGTGTAGCATTCAGCATAAAACTTATTGCAGACTCTTTAAATTCAGCCGCTAGCAAAAGCTGTCGGTGCCATATTATAGCTGGGGGTCAAATAGAACAGAACGCATATTATCGCTTAGTACTTTTTGCTTTTGTCATTTACGTCTTCATTTGTCTTTTTCTTTTTAGACTCTTTTGTCAACAGCCAGGAATGGACATTGAGTCGATCAGTGCCGGAGCTGAAAGTGGTGAGTAACTTTTTTTTGTTGTTTTTGACAATCCTGGTGTTAATTTGCCCTCAGAGGTTTCATCTTACTAACAGATTTAAATGTCAGTGGGAAAGCATGTTCTCTCCATGTAATACTAGTTTTGCATTTCACATGAGAGGGAACATTTGAGAAATTGGCTGGACTTTTTCCCTGGCACATAGTGGGTGATTTTTAATGAGATGCGTTGGCATGGCGATACAGGGTGGTTTTGCAGCAGGACACAGGATGAGTGACAGTTTTGGGCTAGGCCGGTGACACATCCTGGGTCCGCTCCCACCCGCCAGTGAAGCACACGCACAACCTCTGCCAAATGCACTACTAACATCCTCACATGATTTAATGCCTTCCCCACATAAAGACTAGCAGCCTTGAAAGGCTCCGCTCTGCCGTTCTCCCAGTGGATATGATATTTTCAGTGTTAGGTGAATTCATTGTTGTGGCACCTCGAAGAAGGGGAAACTTCAATGGGGGGATTCACAGCAAGCACAAAGACAAACTTCCTTTATTGGCTTCAAACACTTTTAAATGCGTCTGTTGCTTTTTATGTTTCTAAGGTGTTAATTGGCAGCTTCCATGCGGGGGTTTGTTAAATGGACCCGGTAAGACTAAATTAAGTGTCGCAAAAATAGTAATCATTCTTTTCAAAACTTTCACAGAGTTACCGTGCAGCGACAAGGTCGTGCTGAAAGGAAGTTGGTTACAACTCTCAGAAGCTTTTAAAAACGATAGGGGGGAAAAAAGCAGGTTTTGCTTTCTTCCTCTTTGATACCACAGTAATAGGGGTCAAAACAATTCCTGTAGATGAATTAAAACGATTAAAACCATGTGAGAAAACCTCAAATTTTTTTTTCTGCCGCAACAGTGAGCTGTACTCTGGTACTGTTGATTTCGTGCTGGTGACTTGACTGTGGTTAAATCCTGTTTTATTGTCATCTTTTGATGATCTCACATCAGAGCTAAACGTCTACAAAGAAGAGTGAAGGTTCTGTAGTAGCATAATGCTGATACAGCATTTCGAGATCATAAATCCTATATACCAGTGGGCCACAAAGCCCAGCAGTTAAACAGCAGGAGAATGCTGGTTCTGTGGCACATTCAAAGCCTTTTTTTTGACTCACAGCTTTTACAGCACCACAACTTTTTGCTAACTTTGAATTTATTCATAGCTTATTCTTCTGGGTAACTCATGATATACATACTTCAGTTATAAAGAAGCTAGACTAGGAAAAGACCTTGAACACTCCTTTTCTCTTGTGCCTCAAACGTCCCTATAATTAGAACCATACCTGCTTTAACACCCACTAATGATCTGTGGAAGGAGAGGGCGATGGTGGGTAGAGGAGGAGCTGGAGAGGGAGGAGATGAGGCATGTTGCAGTCTTTGTTCTTCCCAGACATGCTGGCATCGTCAGCCCACCCTCAGCCATGCATCACCCCGAAGGCACTGCAGTTTGGTCTGGTCTAGACGGCAGGGAGAGGTAGAACAGGACAGACTACAACCAAAGTCAGGTGTAAATCAGAGGCACTTGGACAATATTTCAAACTCACTTGTCCTACGAAAGGGACCTTTACCCCCTTGAACACAAACCATATGGAGTTTCTTTTACTGCCTACTACCTTCTAAAGTTTTTAATTTGATTTTCTTCCACCTAGCCAACACTTGTTTTCACTTCAGGCCAGTGTGTAATAAAAATCTACTTAGCAGAGAAGCTAAAAAATGGAGTCACCTTTAGGTTTAGTGTGAAAGTTTCATTACTTTTTCAAATAATTACACCTTGACCAATTTTAAGAGTAAAAAAAATAATAATAGAAAAATCACACCCACAAAACTACATTTTTCATTTTTTGAATAAGAAACTTGCATACTGGTAAAAAAAAGAGTTAGTCTTTTCAAAGATGCCTTAAATGCAGCACTTCTTCTTTTTTACTTATCTTCTTAAATGCACACACATTGAAATATATGCGCAATAAAAATGCCCAGAACGTCAGTCTTTGATTTTTCAGTTGAGTTCTGATGGTATGTCTCTGTAGAAAGAATAATCTCTAAAACTTTAGTGACTCATACAGCTAGGATTTAAGACTTAGCAGCATAACTAAAGATTAGGAATTAAATAAGATGTGGAGATGGTTTTATTTCTGATATTATTGACCTTGATGCAGTGTTTTCCTTTTTGCCACACACAATTTGCACACACTGGGCTGAAAACTTGCAAAGCCTTTATGATTGAGGTTGAAGCTTCAGTTTTTTGGAAAGAAAATATAAAAAAATAAAACTCAAAACAGCACGACTTATGCAATTTCAGTGCCTTTGTGGTAGGATTTTTTTTCTTTTTCTCTGTCAGGTCACTTGAACCTGTACATCATCTCATAGCTTTTTGCTCTTGGACTTTCAGGGGATTGTGGGAAACCTGTCCAGCGGGAAGTCTGCCTTGGTTCATCGATATTTGACAGGGACATATGTGCAAGAGGAATCGCCTGAAGGTAAGAGCCTGCTGAAGAAAGCGTGGGTCAGGAGGTGGATTACAAACATGATGCCCAGCACAAAGATCAGAGCATTGCAGATTAAATGCAGCATGTTTACCGTGGCTCTTTTGACCTCAGCGCCTCAGCTGCCGCAGCCTGTCATATGTATTACATTGTTGACGATGTGTGAAAAGCTGGTTTTGTCAGCTTTCTGTTAGGATGGGACGGTTGGGTGACCATATTTGGAAGAGTGTAATAGGATATTTAAATAATGAAGAACAGCACTGTTTTTTGTTTTTTTTGCCGCTTCTGTGCATATTTTTATAATTAACTTCCATTAAACTGTTTTGTTTTGGATTTTGTTAAGCTTCCAAATGGCGAGATTGATAACTGGCTCAGTTCTATTTCTCCCTTCACTGAAAATGGAGGGAAAATGACAAAATGTAACATTTCTAGTAATTTGAAGCTCATTACTAAAACATGCAAGTAAAAGTGGCACTGTAAATGAAGGTTTTTGTCACACTC
>NW_005187405.1:8337704-8353418 GCF_000239375.1 Pundamilia nyererei
AAACCAAGATTGCCCCCCTCTGGCCTGAAGACTGCGTCCTCTACAAATTCCAGCAAGATGTTGGCAAACCCAGAGTTAACTGATGATCTTTGAGGGGTTTGCAGTGTTTCATTTTAGTGTAATTATAGTGAGGATGAGACATGAAGCGCATAATTAGTTTCTGGCATTTTGCTGCACCATGGGAGAAGGAAAAAAATCCTCATAGCTTAATTAGTCCTTGAGAAATCAATGGCTGAAATGCTGGGGGAGGAAAAAAAACCCAGATCGACCCTTGTTGCTTTAATCAGGGAAATGTATCGGCTCATATATGTCCGTGTCCCTTCACATCGTACCTGTCTGGCGAACACCGGGCACCTCATTGTTTCTTGTGCTTCAACACTGGCTTCACTCCAGACTGACTATTAACATTGCAGAGAAGCTTCACCCAGCAGAGGGAAGGTTCATCCGTGGCTGTTTCTTCACTGTTTTGTTCCTGGGCTTTTGCTATGATATCTGAAAAAAGGTACTGGGGTGTGTTACTATGGCAACGCCGGATGGAGCTCCGTTGGATTGTGGCTCTGTGTCAAGGTCTAAGCCTCCGTGTAAGCAGAGTATGCTTACTGCGTGTTAACCATGCCTACCAACTCACCGTCTCTCTGTAGGCTGTGTGTGCAATGTTATCACTCGCCTGTTTTTTTTTCTCCTTTATGAGACGTTGAGCACAAATTCACATTATTCATAATTAGTCTTCATCACGCCAGGAAGAGAGAGTGAGGTAGTCTGCCTCATTTATTCACAGCATTGGCTTATTCAGGCTCTAAATAGAGACGACGACATTCTGGATGATTATGTAACTGAGATGTTTGCTTTGAATTTCCATCCATGTTTTCTCCAGAGCCGTATGCTTTCATTACAGATACTGGTTTCTGAGAGTCTCCTCCATAATCCGTTCTGGAGTACGAACATGTTGCCAGCTTCCATGCAAACCCTTTTCTCTGATAAATCTTTGGTTTGCTCTGATGCAATCAGCATTCACACATACAGATGCATAGTTTCTCAGTGCTTTGTCGGAATCTGCAAAGCGCTTTGACTTCAGTAGAAAAATATAAATAAATAAAAAGCTGACTGGTGGTTTATGAATCTCTCTCTCTCTCTGCATGTTATGCAACCAGCATCCAGCAGGCTTTGAGAGCCCGTGCAAAAGGCTGGGAGAATCCCCGATTTGCAGAGCGGGCTAAAATCGACTTAAAAGCGTGGAAGTGTGGCTCAAGTGCATATGTACTGCACTCTGACACAGGAATAGTGTCCGACTATTAAAAAGAAAAAATCTGGGGCCCCGCCCACTTACAGCTCCTCTGATGTGTGATCTTTAGTTCTGTGGGCTGGTTTAACAACACGATTTCCAACTTGTTCTTACTCAGTCGTTCCAGGAGTGCACACATCTGCTGCCTTCAACATAATTTTCCTTTTTTTCCGGGGGGGGGGGATACATTTCACGATCATTCGTAGACCTTTTTAAATATGTGCCTTATTCAGTTTTTGAAACGGCTTTTGGCATATTATTTTGTATTCATGAGACATCGTTTTCACTCCCAGGGACATCTCTAGCCTCACAACTTTCTCATTTCAATGTTTTTAATCTCCACAGGATCGAGAACCATTCAAATGATATGCAAAATCTAATTTACAGCGTGGTTCTCCCATTGGTGTAGTCTTTATCTGCAGCCAGCTTTGCTAACGGCAAGGAAAATCTATTTGGGCTACAAAAGAAATGAAGAAAAGGGGAGAGAAACTCAAGGCAGTATGGATGCTACGTTCTTAACTTTCCACCAATTTTTCTGGGATGTGACTTAAAGCAGAACAGTTTCGGAGTCACGACACATTTACTGGATTCTGATGTTTATCTCCCATTGCTTCCTTTCCATCCTTTTATCATCTTTTCTAAAATTAAGTCTATTTGTCTTAAGATATCATTTATTACAATTAGCCGGAGAGTGTTTGTGAAGCAAAAGTCGGGCCTTTTCGTGACTCATGGAAGTGCAGTGATAGTGGCGCTGAACTGGTTCCCTCAGCAGCTGTGCATTTGACACGCTAAATGGCAATTTCTCGCCCACATAATTGGCTCCAGAGAGACCTGGTTTCCTGTCAGCATGTGATCCAGGCAACACCGTGTTCAGCAGGTCTAAATTGAGAAGCTGCACTTAAATTCAGATGCATATCAACAAACTTTTAAGAGCCATACATTTCAATTGCTTTCTTCTTCTTCTTCTTCTTTTTTTAAATTATCAGTGGGTGTGAAATGTGTCTGCTGTCTTTCCTTTTTGTTGACAACCCCCTGGTGGTTGGTTTACGTTCTAACAGACAATTTACACTTTGATTAATTGACTGGCTGTGGAGTAAACTCTTGGAATAAACATCTCTTCCTTTAGGTGGACGTTTCAAGAAAGAAATTGTGGTGGATGGACAGAGCTACTTACTTCTGATCAGAGATGAAGGGGGGCCTCCAGAATTGCAGGTAGGATCCTTAAAAAGGTCTCTTTAATCAAAAGCTGCTGGGTAGAAACTGTCAAGCTGACAGAGCCTGCTTAGAGACAGACCATTACTTCTCTACAGGACTGTTTGGAGCAGACAGAACTCTGTGGGTGTTCTAACAAAAGCAACAACGGATCGATGCAAAAGCCAAGTCGAGATGATTTTTGTGGTCAAAGAAACAACGCCTAATTATCTTATTAGTATGCGAAATCTGAAGAGTTATGGTTAATTTTTAGGAGAAAATGTGATGTTGTGACACGTGTTATGACAGTGCAGCCATCAAAATCTTATCTTCGATTATTTGTGAACAACGGAGGGCCCAATTTTGAGCTACTGCAGGACTTTGTGACATTGGCTGTCTCCAATTTATATACTTTATCCAGTCTAAGAAACTATGAAGCTGAAGCATCAATGTCTTGATCAATCATCCAGGTAAGGAAACCCCAAAAAGTTTATTCTGTTCATCTGGACGTAGCATTTTCGGTGGGAGAAACATTTAATCGCTCATCCGCGTGACTTCTTCAGTCTTAGCTGACTGCAGGTTTCCCCAGCTTTCCCCAAGAGTACATTTGCAAAAGGAAAATAGCACCACTGGCAAACAATCATCATGATCAAAATGCTTTCCTTTGTAAAGCACGATGTTAGAAATGTAGTAGAGAAGTAAGAAGAACATTGTCATGCTACTTTATTAATTATACTTGAAGTAGAATAAGTAAATCCACTTAATTATGGGAGTGCCTGTGATCACTGGCACTGTTTGTGTCAGCAAAGCATGATATCTGACAAATCTCCTTGTTACACCCTGTTTCCACCTTCACTCCTACAAGGCCCTACTCAGACCGATTTCCATAGATGGGAGGATTCAGTTTCCCATAACCAATCATGAGAGACTAACGTGCCCCCCCCCTCCCCACCCCATGAATGTAACCTAATTTCAAGTCCACCTTGATGCATGCTAATGGCACCACACTGTTATACAGCTGCATAAACCGTGAGTTTAGCCTGTTCCTTCGTTTAACTGCTGTGCCTCAGGGGTGCCAACAACAAACATGCACTGGCCGTTTAAATTTAATATCGCTGTTGTGGCACAAAGCTTGACTACAGCCCATGTCAGTGATTGGCTAATTGGCACTCATGGGACACCTGTTTTTGTAACTGAAAAACTGCTGTTTCATGACGTAATGTCCGGCCAATGAACACGTCCAAAGAGCTTGACTCATTCAAAGCTGGCGGAGCTTTACTTATAAACTTATCTGAACTGATGACTTCCTCATGAGGTCACAGAGGAATATGACGACATCTACGGTACCTTTTTGTCGCCTAGCGGCCGTAAGCTCTCGAACACATGGAGGAAGGGTTGGGAAAACAAGGGGCAGGGGTCGTCACACTCCTTACTGTACAAAGTCGGGCTTCCAGCAACACAAGCTTGAAACATAGTGTTTGATGACATGGACAAAGAACAAATATAGATTCCTTAAATTTTAGTGAGATAAGAAAAAAAGTAAAGTTAACCCTTATTTATGTTTTTTTTTTTCATTTGACAGCAGTAAAAATACCATAAAGGTCATTTTTTTAGCTTGAAATTTGATGACTTTCTTAAAGTGCCCTGATATGCCACATTTGCACACAGAGATGGCCAACTTCTGGCTAACCCATCTAACTAATTTTTAAATAATAATAATACAACAGAATAATAAAAAGTCCAAACTTTATGTCCTCCTTAACATTTGTACTTCATATGTACTTAACATCTTCCAAAAGTCATCTAATGGACGGGATTGAAGTGTTCACCGGGCTGATTCTGGCCCCCAGATTTCTGTTTGACACTCCTGTCTTAAACCAATAACAACATATAAAAGGGGTTTGGGTTAGAAAAAAATCACACTGATGTAAAGGTCTAAAAAACACGTGTCAGATGTGATACACTTGGCGTTACAAAGTTAATACATGCTTTGTGGTCACCCATAATTACAAACTCACAGATTTAACGTTGGTTCTACTGCCCACTTCTTAGACATTAGGATTCACTCTTCCCATTCTCACCAGCATGGTTTCCAGCTGCAGCAGGCAGCTGTTTTAAGCAGAATCTGTGATAAGCCCAGTGTATACTAAACAGCCCAGCACTAAACACCAGTTGAGCAGTGTTAGCAACAAACACACAGGGGCACATTTAGCAGGTAGAAGGCTTTATATGAAACAGGACCCATTTGCCTGGTGATCAGAAACAAATTAATTGACTTTTTATGTTCACAGGTTATACTTATTGGCCCCAAGTTGGCTAGTCACAGCATCTTTTTATACACTGAGTAATATGTACTCAGTTACTTTGCACCCTTAAAGTAAATAAACTCTCTCACGTGAGTCTTTCTTCTAACTGCAATGTTATTAATATTTTCTGTTGCTAAGCTTACATAGATTTGATGAGGGATTTAAAAAGATTCAAATGTAATAATCGGATTCAATTAAAGGCCCAAGTATCAAAACCACCAGCCCCGGAGAATATAGACAAACTTGCTTGTGGCTTCATTCACAGGGTTCAGTGTTTCCGGTTTATTTACCCTGCAGTTGTTTTAGCGGCTAGTGATGCCTGGCTTGGCAAAGCTCCGATTTACGCTTGCATTACGCTCGGCGAGATTAGGGAATAGAAATGAGTGCAGCTCAGTTGTCAGCTGCCTGTATAATTACTGGCATAATTAAAGGCCTCCATTATGTTCCCACTCGCAGGAGGCTGAGCACAGTTGTGGTTTGGAAGCTAGATTTGCCATTCAGTCCCTGTGGGGGTCTGGGCAAACGTAAAAGCTGAATAAAGAAGAGGGCATTACAGGAGAATAGTTTGTCACTTGATTGTCACCGTTACTAGTACTGTGGAGTCAGCTTAGCCTATTTCCTGCTGTGGATGTTGAATCAGATTGATTCGCTCTGCTCCCTGTTGGATCATAAACTAACCAGAAATTCTGACATATATAGAGATGACACAGAAAATACACATTTTCCTGTATTATGGTAGCTGTGGGGATAAAGAAAGCAGATACGCATTCAGTAGTAATCATTATTCATTCAGTCTGTTCACCTTGGTCTGGTATCTTGCCTAAAAACATGTTTCAGTGTCCTAAGATTGTTGCTACACTGCCCCCTTGTGTAGATATACATGAAGTACAATAACAGTAAAAGTGCTGCAACCTATTATAAGGTAAAATGTATTCATAAAAGCTAAAACAAATAATGGTTTCCATCCCTGTCTCCCATTATCCCTTTTAAAATAAAATAAAAAATAGTATATTTTTGTGGTCAGTGCATCAGCGATAATAATGCAAACGTTAATTTGTGCAAATGTTCTTGTGGTAGCTTTTTTCTTTAACACGTTACCTCTGCTCTGCCCTCAGTTTGCTGCCTGGGTGGATGCAGTGGTTTTTGTTTTCAGCCTGGAGGATGAGATCAGTTTCCAGACGGTCTACAATTACTTCTTGCGCCTTTCCAGCTACAGGAACACAGCAGAGGTCCCCATGGTCCTCGTTGGAACACAAGGTGCTTGCCCTGCATCTGATATGTATATACAAATGTTCTTTATTGCCTCTTACATAATGAAACTATAGCTGTTATATGCTATTCTTTAATAAGTGAGGTATATTGAATTTATATCTTAATGTCAACAAAAGTCAGGAGAAGACCAAAACAGTTTTTGTGGTTTGAGTGCCGATTTGTTTTTGTGCAAAACGGACCTCTGTTGCTGTCCACACATCATTAAAACACACCAGCAAAGCACGCTGTTGCACATCAGTACCCATCAGTTTTGGAAATATGGAAATATGTAGGCGTCTTTCAGATTCCGAGTATATATTCGGGACTTCTCTGTGGGGGTTTTTGGTGAAAGCTGTTGACACCGGGTATTGCCAGCTTCATTCATGGAATTAAATGTTTGATCCACATCTTTTTTTTTTTATTGCTCTCTTCTGCTAGATGCAATCAGTGCTGCCAACCCCAGAGTGATTGATGACTCACGGGCCAGAAAGTTGTCAAATGACCTGAAGCGCTGCACGTACTACGAGACCTGCTCCACCTACGGCCTGAATGTGGAAAGAGTCTTCCAGGACGGTGAGAGGGGGTGTTTTAAAAGTGCAGATAGGTTAAACAGGAAGGTGTAAAGCGTAGCTTGAATGTAATGACGTTTTATTTTACAGCCCACTTTTAGTTCGATATACTTAGTAGGTTGTTTATCCTGCAACGCTTCAGTCAGTCGAAAGAGCAAACACTTGTCAGCATTTGCTAATTTTAGAATAAACTAGTTCTTCAAATGTAAGGATATATGCTTAGGAATGTTGCAAACTTTGGATAGGCATTTTACATTTTTGCTGTTTGTAATGACCTTCATCTAAATTGCCTTATTCTCAGGTTCCATTGCAGGCAAAACATTTAAATTAGCCTCATTTCAATTCCACTCTCTGACTTCCAAATAGGATTTCTTGACAGTTTCTTGAAGAAACATTTAAATTGCAGTTTTTCAAATACCGGATTTTGTGTGAATCCGACTAAGATATGCAATCTTGTCACCTCCTTCCAATTTTAGGAAACACGGTCCAATTTGGTATAACTTGTATTTGCAAAACTATGAGCCTAGTAATTAGTGTAACCCTTATATTACACCCTCTGGAACTGGCTCAAACTGGCAGAAGACTCTTGTCTTCACAGAAGAGTTTTTCTCAAAACCAATGTAACTTAATAAAGCTGAGACTCACAAGTCGGCATTATTAGTGTTAGTTATTAGTGTCCTGTTTGCTGTGGAGGTGCTGAAAGGTGCAAAAAAAAATGAAGGGAACAGGAGGTTTGAGGGAATAAGCACATTTTTATAGCCTGGAAGGTCCAGCTGCCAGTCTGCCAATGTCAGCCAGTTTCCCCCTGATGCACAGCCTCCACTGTGTGATGCCGCTCCCTCACATGGGAAAATGTTGGATCAACTCAATAAACTTGGATCAACATTTTCCTTGCTTTCCCGTGTAACTTTGTAAAGACGAGAAGAATTTGTGTCGAAATTTCCATAATGACAGTTGTTTCTCTATTTCTCTTTACCTCAGGCTACAAGCAAAGTACTATAATATTTCACATTCAGTAACATATGATTGTCAGTACTGCAATTAGTCATTGTGGAAGTTAGATTCATGATCAAGGCTCGCATGTAAATGTGGACTTCATTCAGTTCGGCATAAATGGCGGAAAAGCACCATCTTGTATATTGTCTCTTTTTCAACTTTCTGGAAACTCTTGAGTTTTTCCCTGAATCCATAATTGAAGTCATGAAACTGTTATTTGGAAACTCGGCTGCTTCAACTCTGGCACATTTTCCCCTCGGGCGGCAGCTCCTTTGAAAGGCTGTCATCCCTTCAGAAAACATCTGAATATGTAACGCTGTGTTCACTTTGCATTTAACTGACTGTTGATGCGCAGGCACGTTGTCTTCCCCCCCTGCCTTAATTGCTTCCTGAAGCTCAATTTGAAATAATTAAAAGAGATGAAGGGAGCGCTGGCTGTCTGGAGAAGTCGCCCAGTATCACTCGCACCCTCTTTCTGTATTTGCCATGCTGCAGCAGGCAGCCGGGCGTTATGGTCCCAGCTGTCAGCACGACTTCAGATCATCTCCCCTTCCCTCAATGCTAATTCACGTCACGCAGCCCCGAACATCACCTCCCTCCTTCGACGTCTCGCGCTCCACCCAGTCGCGTGTGCAGCAAATTAACGGTTTACGCCACCACCAGCATAGCCAATCAGGCTGTGACACAATAGTTCCATTTGGCTAACATCACACTATAGAGCTCCATGAATGACAGAAAAAAATTAAAGCAAGTCATTTTGTATGATTACTTTTCTTGGTAACCTTATTGTCCCAGGAGACATGCATAAGCAGTATGTTCCTTATTACCTGCCTGGAAAACAAATGGCCCGAGGAGGTCTAGATAATGTGCGTAGTTGGGAGTGCTAGTTTTCTTTCATTGCTTTTAGTCTACAAAGACTTTTTTTGGCATTTGAATTGCATTAAGACTGAATGTTGTGATGCTGTAGTCCAAATCTACAGCAGTCACAAGGTGAGATGCCTGATGTAGTTTTTCTTCTATCTCTTGCTCTAATGCTGTCAAGAAAGAGTGGAGAATTTTACATACATGCGACCTTTAATAGCTTTTGAAAGAAAGCTATGCAAGTAAACGCATCAATCTGCTATTTACTATAAATAAAATAGAAAATTATGTCTGCTACTAGCATATCCCAAAGTGGAACTGTTTCTCTAACTTTTTATAATTCTGTAGCTGGTTTATACCTGAAACACATTCTTACAGTCATGTCTAAGACTGGTAGCTTGCCAGAGCCAATTCCTGTTAATCTTATTGTACTGTTTTGGACAGTCTATTTGGGCACTCCTCAATCTCTTTTAGACCCCGTGCACTCATATGGGGAGATTAGATCTAGTCTTTTCTGCACCTTTTACTTTCGCACTTTGTTGAGCAATGACTTTATTGTGTTATGCTGTAAAAGATACCCATTGTGCCAATATGAGGACATACTCTTTTTTTTTTGTTTTGTTTAATAACAAGAGGATCTATAATGAAGTAAGAGCTTCCTGTTCAAAGAGGAAGTTGGTTTTTGTACTTATCAGGTCCAACTACTTAAATAACTGGGAGAAATTTAAAAAAAGCATCTCAGACAAGAGCTCAAGTCTCAGGAGATTCATAGTGAGTGAACTGAGCTAAAACCCCAAAGTGTTCTTCAATTTTAATAAATATAATATTTTTGTGTTTGATTTGATGTCTGAATCGAAATAAAAACAGTCAGTTTTATTTGTCAGTTTTTGTCTGTAAAACACAAGGATGCCGCTGATGTGTGCTGATTGGTTGTAAATATTGTAACCAACCTATCAGCCGACGCATTCCCTCGATGGCACTCAGTTTTGTTCAGTGACCATAACAGACATCTGAACTAAAACCACTGAACTAAAACAAAAACTTTTGTGTCAGAAACAGCTGACACAAAAGCTCAAAAGGGAGCGCTATGGGTCCAGAAAGAGGCTTTTGGTTCTGTTATGTCCCTAAAACTTAAAGTATTTTACTAAAACCTAAACTCCATAAATGTTAAACATAATAAAAATTCATTTTATTTCTGTTTTTACCCCCATGAACATGATATTTTTTGGCTTAAATGGCATATTTATTCTGGACTGTCGCAGAGACTACCTGTTAAACCTGAAGTTGAAGAACGGGAATTCTCTGTCTAAGAATTCGTTGAGGTTTCCCACTGTTGCTCAGCAACCGAGCTAGTCTACATCATCACACGTGATCCTGGGTTTCACATTCTCACAGTGTAACCCACTAAATCCCTAAAAACTCTCCCAAGGTTGGCTGACCGGACTAGTTGACCGTATCTTGCTGTGTGTTTGCCTCCAGTTGCCCAGAAGGTTGTGGCCATGAGGAAAAAGCAGCAGCTCTCTATTGGTCCATGCAAATCACTCCCAAACTCTCCCAGCCACTCATCAGTCCCCGCTGCATCGATCCCCTCTGTTCACATTAACCAGGTAAGATCCAGATATTCACAGCCCACACTTAAATCCTCCACGTGAATATGTAAAAAATCTCCAGTTTATGTAATTCTTCTCATGGTGATTGGTTGTATTGTTAGTGAGTGGGTAATTTTGTCCACATCATATTTTTCCTAAATTGACCTGGTTCTGTCTCCCCTGTTGTTGTTTTTTCTTTTCCTTTTTTCTTTTTACTATCCTCTCTCCTCTTCTTTCCTCCCACTTTTCCTCTGATTCTGTCGGTTCGTGTTAATCCCTCTCGCTCCCCAGGCGGCCAATGGTGGGGGTGCATTCAGCGACTACTCCTCCTCCGTTCCCTCCACCCCCAGCATAAGTCAGCGGGAGATGCGCATTGAGACCATCGCTGCCTCCAACACGCCCACGCCCATCCGCAAGCAGTCAAAGCGCCGCTCCAACATTTTCACAGTAAGTATGCGACAGCTGATGCAAAGCAACACCCACTCACACTACTAGGAGGCATGTTGCCGAGCGCACTTTTTCCACCAGAGGGAGACAGGTAGCTCAAAATGCATAAAAAAAGCCACCTCTCCTGCCTTCGATGCAGGCAAAGACAGTGTCTTGTTCACACAGCACAATGGGCAAAGGAGAAAAAGACAAAATAAATCTCATTAAATCCCTGAAATGCACCAAAAAAAACAAAAAACAAAAAGAAATAAAATGAAACCTTAAAGCAAATATCAAAGATAAACACTGTGGAAGAAAAACATTAACTCTTTTCATGTCCTTTTTCTTTTGTAATTGGATGTAGTGAGTGCACATGAATTAAGTTCCTCATCTCACCCATAACAAACTGGGCCCTCTGCGCTGTCTAAATCTTTGACCTCCCTCCCCCTACCCCTCTTATTTTTGCTAGATCCTTTCTTTGCAGTGACTTCCCTTTTGGGGGAGAGACGGCAGCGACAAAACCGCCAATGCCACTTCTCCTGCCCCGATCAAGCTAAACTTTAAAATCCCAGCCAACCTGTGGCCCGTTTACACGCTGCTAATAATGCATGCTGGCACCCTTAGCACCCCTGCTTCAGACAGAAAGTGCTCTAACTGGCCACTAATCAACTTGCTGAGTCCCCATTTTACATTTGATTTCGATCGCTAAGATTAACTACCACACCAGTATCCCGACACCCCTGTCTGCCTGCTCTTTACCCCATGTCCTGTCACATTTGCCCTTTGCCCTAACTGATAGCGTATGTGTGCACTAACCACTCTAATTTCCTTAGCTGTCCTAAGCTTGTCTTTTACTTGTAGCCTCTGCCATGTTTTTCTACCCAGCCTGTTCCCCTTCTCCCCCTTTTCTCTTCCCAGCCTTCTTCTTTGCTGCTAAGCCTTTCCTAAACTCGCTTAGCCGGACCTGGGCCTCCTTAAGCTCAGGGAGGTCTGCAAAAAAAGTACAAATCAGCAAGCTTTAAAATCAGTACAAACAATTCTCTAAAGTTCCCTGGTTGGGGAAAAACAAATTCCCCTGCGAAACCAGTGTCTCATTCACATTCACACTTTGTATCCAAGTTTTCAATTTTTTCTCTGCAGAACTTTTTGAGCTTTATGAGACAGATCAGGCTATGTGAGATTACCCCTTTCCCTCTCCCTCCCAGTCATATCCCCTTTCTTTCACCAATCTACCTCCCTCTCACCTCTTGCTGTCACCTGTTTCCCATCTCATTCCTATTTCCTCTCTCCTCTCTTTCTAACCAACTCCTTCTCTAACCCTCCCCGATCTATCCCTTCCCCTCCTCTATTTGTCCTACCGCCTTCATCTTGTTGCCCCAGCTGCTGGGGAGCCGCAGGTTTTGTGGCCACCGAGCAGTACAGGCTGTGTGCTAGCTCCCCTTGTTGTCTCCCTTCCCCCCCGCTAGGTAGTGACTAACCATGTCCACCAGAGAAATGAGCCTCTCCCAGTCCGCGTCATGGAGATGCCGAAGCACGCCACCTACCCAGTGTGGGTGCCAGAGTGGCAAGCCGAGCGGGAGTTTCAGCTCATGACCTTCTGAGGAGCAGCGAGCCGAGGGAGGGAGGAGGGAGGGGGAGGGAGGAGAGGAGGAGGAGGAGGAAGGGACGGAAAGTTGACGGGGCGATGTCGACATTTCTTCAGTGACACTCGAAGAGAGCAATGGGCTCAGGAGAGGAAGACTTGCTTTGCAAAAACCTCCTTGCCATTTTACGAAAAACAGCAGAAAGAAAATATTTCATCAACACAACAATGCCGAGGATGTTCCTTTCCTAGCTTTGCACGTCTTAAAAAAGAAATTGGTATCTGTGTTACAAGTTCACAAAAAGTTCTGCTGGTAGATCACAGGTTGCCAGGCACAATCTCGAAAGTAGGTGAGTAGATTGTAAAGCAAATCTCAGAAGGCCTCAAGAGAAGCTCTCCAGAAAAATGCCTTAATGTCATCGGTAGACGAGCTCTGGCAGATCAACAATAGACTATCTTTAGTCACTACATACGAGGTCCGGTCCTGTTATAAATCTGAGATAATAGTAACACATGTAACAATCATGGCACTGGCATTGGGACTCTTAAAAATGAAGAAAAATCCTTTGCATTGTGCAGTTTACTTAGATAATACTGCTCCAAATATACCAGATATGGTTTACATAAAAAGAAAAAGCCCCTTGAAATAGATCAGTGCTTTGCATTAATACATTTAGATTTTTTTTTTAAAGTAAGTAAATAAAACTCAAAGCTTTACATCAGAAGATCTTATCACTCCGTCTTTTCACCACCCTCACAAATCACCAAACCACAATCATTTCAAGCCAGTTTCCACCATAACTGTCATTGGCCACTAGGTGTCAGCACAGTACACGTTATTCTTTCCTAGTGCTTCCATAGTCAATAACTAAACAATGTGTTTTGTAGTCTGTCTGTGGTATCCTGAGGTCTTCAGGTTGTCTGTCCCCTTTTTGTGTTGAAAAGCACACTATTGAGGAATATAAATGAATATTACAGCATTTTTATACTTAATTCCATCATTCATTCGACCCATTTATTAATGTCCGCCATTCAGTGTTTCTCCATTCTGTATTTCAGTCCCTGAACTTGTTTCTCGTGTGAAACAAAACTCCAACAACAACACGAACAATATTCATTTGACACTGTTTTTTAATATTTGCAGATTTGTGCTTCTGTTTCCAACCTTTCTTCAACAAAAAGGGCTTTCCAACTCCTTCCGAATTAGAAGAGCATGATGGTTAAAAAAAGAAAGAAAAAAAAAAAGAGTCCCCCTGCTTTGCCAGTCCTGATAGAGAGGAGATTATTGGTTGAGGACTTTCAGCTTGTTGCTGCTTTACCCTCAGTGCCCTATTGCATTTCGGGTAATGCGTAGAACGTGTGGAAAACGTAGGACTTTGCGTCAAATGCAACCTAAAGTCGAGTCCACTCAAGTGTTTGAGCGCACTCAGAGTAGACCGTCTAATATCACAGCATGAGACAAACTGTAGGGACTCTTGTGGAAATGCCCCATCCACCCCCTTTTTTGCCCTGCCCCACCCTCTACTCACTACCCCGTGCTCTCATTCAGACACGCCACACAAAAAAACAAAAAACATGCTGTACAGTCGAGTCACTTTTGGAACTGTTACCCAGCCACCTAAAGGACACAACCTTTTCTTTACATGACATCACGCTGCCTTTTGCCATAAATGAGGACTCAAGGACTAGAGGTGCCAAGTTGTTGTTCTTTTTTTGTTTGTTTGTTGTTGTAGTTTTTTTCCTTTTAGATTTTCCTCGATTCATTTGGTCTGTTTTTATTTGACTCGCTCTCCTTTTCCAGGACGTTTTGAAGTACTGAATGGATGTTGAAAATGTGATCTAAAGGTATTAGCGCAGAGGTATTTTAGATTAAAGCAGTTTGGGGTAAATTTTATGAAGGCCTTCATAAAAACTAGTGTAGATCGTCAGGGTGTTGAGGTAATACAGAGGCATAATATACGAAAAACAAATGAAACTGGGTTGCACCGACTTGTATGAATGTAGTTAAACTTAACAGTTATTTTCCTTTTATTTATTTTTAATTTATTGGGTTGGGTTTTCTTTTTTGTTTTTTTTGCAGATTCAGTTTTAATTTATTTTTAAATTTCTTTTCATTTTCCTCGGTTTAGGTTTGGTACAGAGATTATGAACTCTTGCATAATCGCTTTTCTATCATGAATGGATTGACAAAAATATAGACTGCTGTATATCTTGTATTGTATTTTATTTACAATGGTACTCTATAAAAAGTACATACATATAAGGAATATATGAAATAACTGTCCATCCTATATTTTGTGGGAACTGCAATGTTTGGCTCAATCTGTTGAATATTTTGAAGTGACTTTGTGACTTGCTTTGTATGGTGTCTGTATAGAAGCTAAACAAGTCATCATAAAAAAAAATAAAATGTTGGAAAAAAATATAAACGCCAGAGTTGGTTTACTTGAACTCAGACTACCTCTTTTCCATTGGTGACTGGACATCTCTCATGTTCTGAGTGAGACCATACACACTCATGTCTGTCCCTACCTGTACCTCATCTCTTTATTTGTGTTGGGGTGGGAAGGTTATGATTAAACTGTTTCATGTCAAGTTTCAGTCGCTGTACCACTGGGTTTTTTCCCCCCCTCTCCACAGGCATTCCCGGGAGTTTTAATGCTGATGTATTTTAACTTCTCTGACACTTAAATTGTCTGACTTTGGCAGATTGATTTTGTGTCCTTCTAGGTTTTGCAGGCTGGAGGAAGAAATACTACCAAAGCCTTTTTTTTAAAAGAGAGAAAGAAAAATAACCACTCTCCTTTCTTTCCTTTCTAACCTGTTATGACGTTTAACATATTGATCGTGCTATACAAGCACTTATTATTTGACTATGTGAAAGGCACAGCTGATGCTGCAGTGGGTGCAGCAGCAGGTGGTCTGCAGGTCCACTAAGGGCCCGCTCTGGGTCTCAGACAGAGGGATGGATCTACCAAAGGGTTTCAGGGCTGAGTCATGACTCAATGTGTGGTCGTCTCTGGTCTCCTCTGTGTTGAGATGTGTCCAGTGTGGTCTTGGTTTGGTCTCTATTTTTCTTTAAATTTCTTATTTTCATTTTTTTTGACTTGCACGTCGGTGTTAATGCTGTTTGTTCCGCTGGTCTGCTTGTCTGTTAATTTGAGGCTTCTTTTGAGACTATTTTTTATTTTGCAACGCTTAGTTTACAGCAAATGTTCCAAACACCCTCTGACCCCCAGTCTCTTGCCCTCACGCACACACGCCCCAACACGCACGACCCCACCCAAATTCTCCTCATACCCCCACGGCTCCCATCTCGTGCTCTGTGCGTCGCTTCGGTGTCTGACTGACTTTCTTGTTTCCTTGCAGTCACGGAAAGCCAATGAACAAGCAAAGAGCGTTGACAGTAAAACAGACAGCATAGGCAGTGGAAGGGCCATACCTATCAAACAGGTAAGCAGTCTTACTAACCCTTTTTAACTACATTTCCCACAGTTCCTGTGGTAAGTATGGCTTCTTTGGTCTGAGTAGAGGTTTAAAGTAATTTTATATTCAGTGATTTTGGAGAAAAGCCGTATGCTACAAAATCCACTAGATGGCAGCACAACCCAATGTAATAAATGCTTTACAAGCAGGCACCACTACCACTATGATATGGAAA
>NW_005187405.1:8353438-8364741 GCF_000239375.1 Pundamilia nyererei
CACACACACACACACACACACACACACACACACACACACACACACACACACACACACACACACACCTATCAAAAACACAAAAAAACACTTCCAAAAAACTAAGGCAGAAATTTTAAACCCTGGAGAACTGATGAGTTTGGTTACCTTTGACCATTGTTGAGTCATTTTGTTCTCAGCAAATGACACGATCTGTCAGGAAAAAAAGAAATCAACATTAATATTTGATGTGTGATTTTTCTGAGCAGCAACTAAAAATTTATAGATTATATTTAAAGCACCATCGTTTAAAAAAACATCCAACTTTGTGTACTGCAATTTTCCAGTCACAGTTTAAGGCTTGTTAGTGGATAATAAAGATTTTTGTGTTTTTCCTCAGCTGTTCCTTAAAGGATATATCTTGTTTTGACTGTGGCTACTAAACAAATATTTACGGGATCTCAGAACATTATTTAGGGTCAGTCTCATTTTTTTACATGTCTGTCAGCTGTAGATGACTCCAATCCAGTGAGCAATAATCCTGTAGTTGAACCACTGACTCCACCTGATTCTGCTGAACTAATATTTAGTTCATTCATTCATATCTATATATTGTCCCAATAGGCATTTTTTTATGGCGGCATTTTATTTGATTTTTTTGAGCCATGGTAAAAATGCTACAGCTTTAATGGTAATGATTATTACACAAACACTGCTGGAATATTAGTCTAATATTGGTTTGTTTTAAAAAATCTTGTCATTATTTATTGATTTTTTTTCTACCTGTGTTTCTTTATTGTTTCCCTATATTATATTTGTTTTAGTCACACGCTGCAGTGAATGGAACAGATGCACAGCAGCAAACCACCGAATAAAGCGTTTTCTAAATCCTTTCTAAAGGTCCGACTGTAAGGAGGAGTAAATGGTACATTCATTAGTAATCACTCCTGATTATATGAGGGCTTTTGAAAATAGGTCAGCATTCCTGTATTATCATCTTTACCTGCAGCTGATAGAGGACACTGTCCTTTCTTTCGAAAATGTTTTGCCAGACCTCCTCGCTCCCTGTGGGAGAAAATTGCCAAGGCTTTGGGTCTAGCTGAAATAATGGCAGGGTGATGCTTTCTTAATCAAAAACGTTCCTTTGTGTTTAAAGTAGAAATAGTTGGCTATGAGGTGATCACTCCGTGGGCAACGATAGTTGTTTGTGTAATGGATAAGGCTTTTTATTTATTTTTTTATTCAGCAATACGAGTGCAAATTATGAGTCTGAGAACAGCAGCTTGAGAACAGCTAAAAACACCTTTAAAAATGTTTAATACTTCATGATGGCTGTTCTACAAAGATGTAATTTAGGTCTCAGCGAAGTGGCTGCGTTTTTGTAGATCTGTGTAATTCCCTGCAGACGCTCATTAGTCCACAGGTGATCAGGAGTTTGATTTTCACAGATTAAACGAAATCCCCCTCAGAGCAATCTTTAGTGTAAACTCTTTCAGTCTTAGCCCGTGCATTAGTGGGACCTCCTTTCTAAAGTGCGCAGCCAATTTCCCTGAGTATCGCAGCCACTTTTGGCAAGATCAGAACCGATGCTTTATCTAAAGAAAAAAAAACACCCCTTCTTTTGGATGGGTAGGGATGCAGTTCAGATACAGATGTGGAGGGACGGATGGAGTGCTTTTGTGTGTGTGTGTGTGTGTGTGTGGTGGTGGAGGCATGTGGAGGGGGACTGACTAGCTGATCTCCAGGCCAGTGAAATGCACAATCAAGGAGATCAAAGTATCAATGTGAGCTTAATTACCACTACTCCCCGCGCCCCCACCCCTCACCCTCACACCATCAGGCCAAATTACACATTGCATGCCCCCCCCCACACACACACACTTTCTATCTATAAAAATAGTGAGTGAGGATAACAATGCACTCACTGCTGAGGAGCCGTCAGCAGCTCTTCACCCCCCACACACCAGCACACACACTTTTTTCCCTTCTCCTGGTGTGTCACAAAGGGCCGGCCTATCAGTCAGCCACAGTGGCAGTTTGCAGCTTTCCTCCTGGTAATCTGACAAAAGGAGAGAAAGACACTATCTCCTCTGTGTAGATATCACAATTGTGTGGACACAGAGAGCGCGTCTGACAACTGGCCCGTTTCCTTGTGTCGCACAAGCTTGACACACTCATCCTTTTGTGTGCGCGCGCGCACCCTCATGTGTACGTCAGTGTCGAGGGGAAGCGCTGGACTCCGCACCTCTCCTCGTGATGTCACACTATCCCATTTTCTAATCTGAGACACAGCCCCGATGATTAATTCAATTAAATCGTATGTCAGGCTTCCAGTTATTGAAAGTGACCTGATCTATGATGATATTTATCACAGTCGTAATGGGCAACTGTTCACATAAAATAACAGAAGAATTAGTGTGCATGCGTAGATTTTCGCATAATTGCCTTAGCATCTTTATCGATCTGCTTCACGGCTCTGATGAATAATTTGAAGCTCCACACTGATTGCGTGTATAGATTTGTGTATGGTTCAGTAAGGCCACAAGATGAGGAACATATTTGCTTGTAAAACATGCATTATAAAGTTGCTAGAGGCCCTCTGACTGCATCATTTACTTTGTATGATTAAAGACACGTTTAAAAAGTGTTTACAGTTCTTTTATTGACCATATTGAGAGAGAGCCCGGGCAGTCAGCAACTAATCGATCAAAAGGACACAAGTTTCTTCCTGGACAAAAAATCCTCTTCAAGTATGAATAGTTACAAAAGGGTTAACAGTGGCTTTTGAATATTAAAAAATATATATAGTTTAAATTCTAATTTAATGGCCTGTGTTTTCCCTGTCCTCATTTTCCATCAAAACTTTAAATGGTTTCAAAATATTGTTCTCATTTTTGATTCATCTTGTCTGAAAACTTATGGGTTCTTAAATGTATTCCAGTACAAGAAATTCAGCAATACTTCATCTTAATAAACAACAGGCTGTACCCAGTGGTACGAGATCTGACAGAGCCGGCCTGCTCCCTCATTTTTCAAAGCTTACATTTTTTTCATTATAAAAATGTTATTTCTACTCTGTAAAGTAAAATTCAATTATTTCAGATGCAGATTTGTTGATAGGATATGAAGCCTGTACTTATGACCACCAGCGTACAGCCCAGTTGTCAGGACAGTCAGGATTCATTTGGGGGGGGTGGAGGGTCGTGGCAGATGAATCAGGGTCTGGATTAAGATGATTGTCGGCAAACAGCCTGGTGCCCAGGTCACCGAGGGTCAGCTCTTCCTGATGTGTTAATCAGGATTAAAGCCTGCAGGATGGTCCTTACTAGCAAAACACTACCCCTTTGACCCCCCTTTTTACAGGTACTTAACACACACACACACACACACACACACACACACACACACACACAGGGCCGGGCTGTAAAAGCACAAACATTGCCCCGACTTAATCCCCTAATTAAGCAGGCCCCTCCTCACTATTTAACCTCAGAGAGAGCCTCCTGGCCCTTGCACTCAGCAGCCTTTGGTCACCTCCAGCAGTGGAACTCTATTGTTTACTAGTGGATTTACTAAACAGATAAGGAAACCTTGTGAGGCCTTAAAAGGCCCCAGAAGATAAAATTGAATAGAATAAGAGATGAGTGGGCTTTAAAGAGGGTAGATCACACTCTCTAATCCCAGGATTGAGGGGTCTTCCAGAGTTCAGCATGTTATGTGCATGAATGCAGGGAGGAGGTCTGGCAAATTGGATTGTCTCTGTTTCTGAATGGTCCCTATAGCAGAGGAACTTGTCCAGCTTTGTAGGTTCAAAAGGGCGCAGAAGCAAAAGCAGCATTTCATTAAACCTGTCAGCCGCCGAGCTATAACAGAAAGAGATTAATTGCAATTGTTAGGTAATTGCCAAACTGTTTTTAATGTAATTACTTCCATACTGTTTCATAATTGTCATTTAATATGATGTTTGTTTGCTTTATGGTGTACCTCCAAGAAAATTCTCCATGAAAGCGCAATAACAAATCTGTAATAACAATAACAGCACTGTTTTATGGTATTTAACATCCATAATGGCTCATATCATCGACCGCGCTGCTCTGAGAGGAGCATATGCTCACCGTGATGGCTTGTCTCTTACAGGGAATCCTTCTGAAGCGAAGTGGCAAATCCCTCAACAAGGAGTGGAAAAAGAAATATGTCACACTGTGTGATAATGGCGTCCTCACTTACCACCCCAGTTTACATGTGAGTCCCCCCCCACCTCCACACACAGACTTTTGCTCCTTCCTTTGCTTTTTCTTTTCCACTCGGCTTTATGGGTTTGTTACACCACTGTTTGTACTCGAGGGTGCTGCTGGAGGTTTTTAATGCAGGACTTTTGTAACCGCTGAGCACGATTCTCTTGATGCGATTACATTTGCCACCATTGCTGTAGGAAACTGGATTGCAACCACATATGCACACGATGTCAACAGAGACTTATTGCTGTGTGTAACGTAACGGCCATATTAGCAAACCCTGGGACTTTGAGCTTAGTATTAAAAAACGGGGTGTCCTAGTGGTCATCTCTGCCCACCCTGTGGTGCCAATCCACGGTGTCTGCTAATGGAGACATGGCTGTGCTGCTGCGTGCCTGCCGCGCCCAGGCCTCACGCTGGCTTGTATTTATAATGGTTCTCACCGCATGGCAGCAGAGCCTGACCAGCCTCCCACATCCATCTTTGTCAGAGTCCCGCTGGGCTGCTAATACCTCTTAAACACTCGGCTGGCTGGCAGCAGACAGCTGAAGAGCCCGGTGCTCCACTCAGAAATGCCCGTCTCTGCCCTCGGATTCCCTCCATCACTCTCTGATTCTTCCAGCCTTGCGTTCGACATGTCTAGATCATTCGGCCACATGAAATGAGCGATATTTTCAGCATCTTGTCTCTAATGAGACAACTCAAACTTTGAAAATGGGCCCAGTGGTTAGACATGAACCCTGTGTGTGGTCTTTTTTACTCTGACATTGTGTTAGTGGTTTAATTTACAAGCAGTTATTAGTAGAGCGGTGCCAGGCTAAAGTGATGTATGTAATTGACTGAACAGGCTATCTCTTGATCATTACAGCTATTACAGGTCATCGGGGCAATCTATGAATCTATGAATCTGTTGACTTACAGAGGGAGGTGAAATAAGGCTGACAGTTACATTAGCTCAAGCTCATTTTGAGCAGTGGAGCAGAGAAGGAGTAAGAAAAGGAGGGAAAAAAAGGGGGGAAGAGAGAGATTGAGGAAAGGCGCGAGGGAGGGAGGCAGCCTGAGAGTGAAAGAGGGGAACCTTTAATTTCGCAGTCAGCCAAGCCATCCACACAATCACCTTCTGTTAATTCTATCTGCTACATCAATTAAATTGTTTGTAGAAACTAATTGAATGTGGCTTAATCACACATCTTAATAGCTTTGCACGCTTCGATCTGGCTGTTAATTCCAGCAATAAAATGAAATGAGAGCGCTCACTGGGTAATTAGCGAGGAGGCTTGGGAAAGAAATGAGTGCTTTATGACACAGTAATAAAGCAGAGGAGCCGGTGGGGGGACGGCAAAGGCCGAGCTCGCCTCTATCTGGATCTTTTTCTGCTGAGCCCAATGATTTTCACCTTGGCTTCCCACATTTGGGCGGCAGTCGCTTTAAACCAAATCAAATGACCAAATTGAAAGAGAATGAGACAGTTTGCATTCATTAAGCCTACCATCTCGCTATTTGGAGAGACGGCGTGGGCACAGGTGATGTATGCTTTACAATCATTTTCCCACTATCACGCAGCCGTAGTGGAAGGTCTAAGATGGGTTGTGACTAATGGGGATGGAAATTGAATAGTCTTTTAATTTGTTTTTCTTCTATAATTCCTGGATTCTTGTTGGTCCACAGACTGTAATCAAGTAGGTAAATTGTGGGATATATCTGGAAATACGAGCTTGTGTAGGGTGAAGGCTGCTTGATACAATTGTCATGCTCTTATTTATTACTTCCTGTAGGACTACATGCAGAACGTGCACGGAAAAGAGATAGACCTGCTGAGGACAACAGTTAAGGTGCCTGGGAAGCGACCGCCCAGAGCAGTGGCCACCGTCGCCCCCACTGCTAGTCCCAAAACCAACGGGCTGACCAAGGACCGCAGCACTTTGCAGCTGGGCATAGGAAACACAGGTCAGAATCCCCACTTCATTATTTGTCCAATGGGCAGAATTTCTGCTCTTTTTTCACATAAACAGTTATGATACGATAGGATTAATAATTTTAGGGTGCTGTGTCACAACATGAATGACGGTATCACCCTCTTCCTCCCTGCTCTGCGTCCACTACACTTGCATTACACTGCACTTTTGTACAAAGAGCACAAATGTGAGCAAAGTCTAATTATTTGAGGAGCTCATAGTTTGCTCAGCTTTGCAGATTTCAGATTTAATATTTTATGTTTAAAAACTTTATACAGCTTAGTAATGTTAATGTTAATGTATCAAGAGAGGCACACTTTGCAGTTTTGGTAGTTAGCTGGCACACCTGATGCATTCTGCTCATCTAGATCTAAACCTGCACCGTTCTCTCAGCTTTGGGCTCAAATAAACTAGAGCAAAGTGCAGGACTGCACATGTGAAAACACCCTTAGATAGACTACAAATATGGTGGTGCAAGCTTTTTAAAAAAATTTTTAATATGACTTTTTTTACATCATTGTGGTTTTGGACAAATCTCAAAAAACATGTTCTAGTCATTAAGTATTTTTATTTTGTTGTTGCCATAGTACAACCTTCACTTCATCCTTTGGACTTCGGAGTGTCCAAAATGTAGTCTATTGGGAAATGATTTGTATATTTATATAATCTACTGATCCAGCTTAATCATAAAAGTTGCAATTTTAGCCGTGGTATTGAGGCTAGTGCCACATTTATAACGCTCACTTATGCTGGTAAATTTAAAAGCATGGACACTTTTAAGTTAAGAGAGATCATATATATACATTTCAGGCTCTTAGAAGAAATAAATCATACCTTGAATATGTAATGGTTACTCAATTAGGCTTTTATTACATTACTAATTTTATATTGCCCTCTGTTTGCGATTAATCACAAAAATGGCTCCCAACAGGTTAATTATCTTTCTGTATGTTTCATATATGCAAATTAGCTGCCGTGTAGTATACACACTGATGACTTAATGAGCATCTATGACAAATCTATTACTTCTCTATATTACTGAACAGGGAATCGCAAGTTGTGTTCAAGTAAATGCTGCAACCATGTTTAAGAAACAGTTGTTTATCGTTATCTTTTAAGTCACTGACCTACTTATTCTCCATCCTCTGTGGTACTGTGGTGGTCACAGAGACAGCAAGCAGTTTGGTCCTGAGCATCGTGCCAGGATTTTTCCACCTTCAGGCTTAAAAATAGAGCTCTTCTCTCAGCAAGCAGTACCACTGGAGGCTGCTGAGAGTCTGGCAGCCGTATAGAGAGGAAGCCCGTGATTGGATTTAGGGGTTAGGATTAAGAGTAATTAATACTAATTAGCAGAGTGATCCCCGGAGGGAGGTGGGGTCCTTCGTCAGCTGTGAAATGGGCACAGTGTTTCCATCATTCAGGCTAAAGCTAACTGGCTGAGAGTGGGTTCAGTGCCAAAGATGGGCCACCAGGGACCGTTAGGACTGTCCGGGCAGGTTACTTTCAAATGTGGCCAAGGTGCTGCCACAGCTGAATGAGTTAATCAGTCACAAGCAGAAAGATGTAGGAGTTTACAGAGCGCAGGACAGGAGATCAAGGTTGTGTCATCCTGCAAAGTGTTGACCTTGAGTGCAGGGTTGAGGAGAGTCGTCTGAGTGGACGAAGGGCGGTGAAAATCAGGCCAGATAAGGTTTTGGGGAGAATAAAACCCACCACCAACTGGGTTGTTTTCTTTCTTGTTGTTAACGCAAAAGTGTTGTTTTCACCTGATAATCATTTCTTGGAAAAGACTCATCAATGATGAATTCCCAACATTTTCAGTGTTCATCTATGTCTGCATCAGGGAACAATGTGAGAGAGATTTGCCTTAATCTCCACTTAGGAAAAGAAAGGTTACAAATCACATCAGGTCTCTCTCCGGGTGGAGGACCCTCTTCTGATTATGCGATCGGGATTTTGATTTCATTAGACATGCAATTGATGAAGGGAACAAAGGGGTAATTTTTCATTCACGGCGTCCAAATCACAAGCCTTGTCTTTGCCTTTGGTAATTCATTCATTCCTTAGATCTAAAGACCTTTATAATCACTGGGAGAAGAGGGATAGCAACCGGGAGAAGGAGGGGCAGAGTGGATGGGGGGGAGATAGGAAGATGAAGAGGAGAGGTTGAGAAGACAGAGAGTAAATGTGGGAACGCACGCGCCCGCGAGTTTGCCAAGCGGCCAGGTTTAATTCCTTTGCTGGGTGCTGAGCGGAACCATTTTAAATATGATCCTCCCTGTTAACATGCGTCCTGCCGTGTCACCAGCGACAGATACATTGTATCAAAGTATTAATGGGCCCAGTCACTTTTAATCAATCCTCTGGGAGGGAGAGATGCGCTCACCACAAGGGAGGAAAAGGAGAAAAGTGTTTCGCCCATTCCCTCCCAGCTCTGCGCCATGATTTGTCTCCAGCTTATATAGTGCTACAGAACTAAGAGCCACACACTCCCTAACTAACAGGCCAGTAACAACTTCAGCAAGTTGAAATATTTCCCAATCTCTTCAGTCTGAATCCCTCAACCCTGTTGGGTAAGCGAAAACCATCTCCCATATTCCAAATGTGCTTAGCTTAATTATCTAAAAGTGAATGTTGTTTCTCTAAAGTTGCTTTATTGCAACACGGAAGTGCTGCCGGGGATCCCTCTGAGATCCACTGAGAGAGTTAATTGTTCGTATCGAGATCTGTTTTGTCAATAGAAATAGACGTCATCAGATGGAATCTGAAAAGGAGCTGAAATGGAGAAGAAAGCATCCGTAAAAATGTCTATTTCCAAAGATAATACAGGCTGTACTTTCATACACAAGGGCTAAAATCAATATTTTAATGTTAATTTGTTGCGTACAGTTTAAGAAATCATTGTATAAAATGCATAAGTCTGAATGCAAATGCTGTAGTGACTTGTGATTGGACTAGGAGCCGCAGTATGAGAGGCGAAGGGGGACGTCTGGGCGTTGGTCATGATGATGATGGTGGTGGTGGATTACACAGCCGCAGATGATATGTTGCTCGGCCCACATTAGCATGAATGCTTCATTATCTCACTACTTGTACATAATGGGAACAACTCCACGGAGGGGTCAGGCCTCGTCACGGCTCATCAGCCCACTGACGGCCCGGCCTAAAGAGAAATGAGAAGCAAGGCAGAGCTGCTCCCCGCTAATCCATCGCCTGTACTTAACACCCGAGCCTTGGATCGCCTGCAGTAGAAACTATATGGCTTTTGTTATCTCTTTTTACACATGACAATAAAGTCCACAGTGGGTTTTTTTCTGTGAAGAGTTTAAGCAGGAAATGAACAAAAGTTAAATGTTTAGCGTGCTTTCTTTATAAGAGAATCAGTGTCAGAATGTGTTGAAGAAAAGTAGCAATTTGTTTTGTTTTTTGGTGATATTTTTTTAATAAGTAGATGCAGTGGTAAAAGAATGATAGTCTAACAGATAGCAATATTCCAGTATAATAATGCCCCATTACAAATTAAATTATAATGTAATAATATAAGTAGATCATTATGGTACATAGCACAGTATTTTTCTTATTATTGTAGCTTTTTAAACAATTTTTAATGACTGTGCAGAAGGGTGGTTTAATCTATAGAAATGCTATTATTCTAAGCTTAATGAGGAAAGCTGTCAAACAAATAAAGCTGGGCAAAAAAATGTAACATCCCAGTAGTCTAATATTTAGAACTAAGCAGTCTTTGTTCATCTGGGTTTGCTTATTTTACTGTTTATATTTCATGTAATGTCAACATAAATGGCTGCAATGGTTTTTCATAGAGACTTAAACAGAGACTGGAAAAAATGAGGCCTCAAACTGGGGTTTTGGTTCACCCACAATTCAAAATAAATCCAGTTATATTGTCAATAATCATTAATTACTAATATTTTGTATTGTCTATGACACCAAAATCCGTGTGAGAGATTTCCAATTGAGTATTAATCCCTTGAATCTCAGTTTGAGTCATAATGTTTCGTCATTGTCAGTCCACCGTAGTGCCACTGTTAAATCTATAAAATGTAAAGGAGTCGGGCCTGGCTGGAGCTTTGAGTACAGTGTTCTTTTAATGCCACAAGCTGATTATTTCTCCACTGTAATTACATTATCCTCCCCTTTATGCAGGAGTGGTCTCTGGGGACTAATGGATACAGCCATGTATAATTCATTAATCATTAGCATCCAATTTGACAATTAGACATGATTGTTGAATTTTAAATATCAATCGAAGTTGCCTTGGAGTTATCTAATCCTTCCCCCCCCCCTCTCCTCTCTATTTTAAGGTATCACAGAGTGAAACTTTGCACTCTGTGAATTAAAACACATTTTGAATAGTGGAAAAATGGATTTTCTGTTACGAATGCCTCTAACTTTAAACAGTAACACTAACGTTGGCTCTGGGAAATAACATGCAGTGGTGCACTGTTGTTCAAAATCACATAATAATAAAAAAACACTTACCAAGAGCAAATGTATAGAAGTCAGAGCTTTTTAAAAAAAAAAAACTAAATAATTTATGCGTCACGTTTTTTGGAAAACAAAGTTTCACATTTTCTTTTCAATTCTCCTACTCCAAGGCTCTCCCCCTTCCCTCCTCCCCCCCTCCTCCTCCTCCGCTCTGATTTCAGCATGCTAATTTAGTCGGTGCTCCTCAGCATGATTCCCTCGCTCTCTCTCCCATTCTTGCTGCGATTCTGCTCCCTCCCCTCTGGGACCTGAAGATTAATATTCCTGGGCCCAACAAGATAATTACTGATACTAATTAGACATGATTATGTGAATTTGATACACTTATTACTCTAGATAATGAGTAGGACATATTATCCTAACAAGCACCCGTGCCGCTTAGTTTACTTTACACACGAGCCACACACTATATTTTCTGTTATTGTCACCTCAATCAGAAACTGATATTCTCTTGTAATTATTAAATAAAGGGCCTTGATGTGTGTTACCTGTAAGATGAGGAAGCTTTGTCAAGAAAATCAGAAAATTGTGTTGATTTCCATAACAAAACCTTTGATGTTTTAACCTTCTAAGTGCCAGTGTGATATCTATTGGCCTTATTAAACTGACTTGTTTTTACAATGTCATGCAG
>NW_005187405.1:8364761-8419689 GCF_000239375.1 Pundamilia nyererei
TGTGTGTGTGTGTGTGTGTGTGTGTGTGTGTGTGTGTGTGTGTGTGTGTGTGTGTGTGTGTGTGTGTTTTTATGGCAAAAACGCTGTGAAAAGGATCTTGTTTTTAGACGCCCACACTACTTTTAAGTAGCACTTACTTTCCCGTTACTTTTATTTATTATTTATTTTTTAGAACATATTTTCATGTCACATGAGAGATTCCCATTCATCAGATTAACTGTCGGAGCTGTATTTTCCACCTCCGACAGTTAATCTGATTCCGCTCACATGACTGGAAGCATATCGATGAGTTTTTCGGAGTAGTTAGGACGTGTTGTAGGAGCTACTCACGAGCAGGAGGGAAGGACCCCACATGGTTCAGCCTAGCCCATGAATTAGTAAAGAGAGCCAGGCGTCCGTGGCTTGCCTGATTGGAAGTTAGGGGGAGAACGCCTGCTGACGCCAGTGGAGATCGATGTGGCAGTCAGAGGGATGAGGCGAGATAATTAGCGTTCAGAGTGTATCTTGTTAATTAAGGGCTAATTAGAGGCAGAGGCGGAGGGAGAAGGGTTTTGTGTGTGTGTGTGTGCGTGTGTGTGCGTGGGGGGTTGGTTGACAGAGATATGTGCACAAATAGGGTGGCAGCAGTGTTGCAGTGCAGTAGAAACTACCTAAAACTGTTAACTCAATTACATCATTATCCTCTGAGCTTGAAGAAAACAATCCTGCAAGTAAAGAATTCAAACAGCTGTACGCAAAATAAGAAACGAGCATTAATTTTTAAATTTTTTTTATTTTCCAGGCGCTTCTCACTCCAACAGCAGCACATCCCTCCAAACGGGCGGGTCGGCGTTTGGCGGCAGTAAAGATGGCATGCACCAGCGCTCCTTCTCTGTGTCCAGCGCCGACCAGTGGAATGAAGCCATCAACACCAGTACAAGCAGCGGAGCCCGTAAGCCCTCCACCTACGCTTTCTACATCCTCACTCGCCTCCTGAGTTCTTATAATTCGCATATAATTCATTATTGCCACAAAGAACAGAATGTATTAAAATAAACTTAAGGGGACCTGATCCTGAGTTGTGGAGTGATGGAGCTGCCATTTGCCGAGCTTCTTCGGCAGGTGAAACAAGCCTCATTTTCATAATTAGCTGATTAGAGCTGTGATCGCTGTGACCTTTTTGGCTGCTGCTCTTTGATAGAAGCAGCATGTTCAGAGGAGAGGAACGGTGAAGGTTAACGTTCCGCCATCGATGCATCTCCTCTTGCTGCCTCCTTGTCACATTTCGCCCTGTCACTGTACTTGAGTGAAGTAAGAAAATATATTCACCATGTCTGCTGCCCCCCCCCAAATCCCATCCTGTCTTTACCTTCCATCTTACTCTCTGCCCCCCCTCCTCCTTCTGTTTTCCTCTCTTTTTCTTCCGAAGAGGAAAATGAATGCTTTTCGGGGGTACCATTCATCACCAGTTATTTCCCTCTCTTTGTGGTTGGCAGTAAAAAAGCACTTAAATGCACATCAACAGAATAACAGTCATTTCCATGCATGTTTGCACTCTGGTAGTTCTCATTAGCACGGCGGCGGCTCCCCCCCTCCCCATGGGCTCCCAGGGGCCCCGGCAGTTTAAAGAGCGCACTTTACGAGCGCTGCTGGAGTCCAACTGCACGGCCCTCGTGGTTCCGCAGACAAGCCTGTCTCTCATTTGGAGCTGCCAAACGATCAATTCTGCCTGGACGCAGGCACTTCCATCACCCCCTACCCCTGTCTCCCATCAGCAGCATGCCCAAAGCAGAATTACTTAGATTCGTGGGGTCCTCAAATAAATGAGCATGAGTGTGTGTGTGTGTTCGTGTGTTTGCATGTGTGTGTGTGTGTGTGTATATATTCTGTATGTGTTCTTGCAGAATTTTTGTGAGTGGCTGTTTGTATGTGATTTTGTTTTCCACAGAGCGTGTTTGCATTATAATGTGTGTGTGTGTGCGTCTGTGGGGATGTTTGTGAATGCGGGTTGGGCGACCGAACTGCAGAGAACAAATAGGACTTCCTAAACATTGTGCTATTGGAAATAAGGAGGCTAGAATTTCCTATTTTCATGTTTGGTAAACTGTAAAGCCTTTAATATTAACATAGCTCATTAACCAGCATCCAGTCTTCAACTAAATCAGATACAATTTGCTCCATTATTTTATTTTCTTCAATTATTTTCATGCTACTTTTAAGGTAACCACAAATGAGCTTGAATGAGGCAAATGAGCTGAAAATAATAGCAGAAGCGATGTGTCAAATGATAGATTATGTTAGAGGAAGAGAAGTGTCTCTGTAATCAGTGCATAGTCAGTGCAGACAGTTAAAGGCTTACGCTGAACGCAGCATCAGAAACTTTGCTGAATATCTTGCCGTTAATGTCTCCTTACAGTTTAAGGACGTGAATTAAAGTAGCGGAGCAGATCTGCAATGTAAAGTGATGCCGGGCTGTCACAACACAAACTTGATTGAAACGCAACCCTCTTATCTTCCTTCCTAATGTGTCTTCAATAATCAATAGAGGGTGTTCCGCAGTAACGGCTGCTCATGTTTTGCCATGTGAATTGACTCCAACCATGCCCAATCACTCCATTATCCTTGGTGAAGGTTGCAGGTTAACATAAAATGTGATTCTGAGATGCAAAAACAGCAGATTGATGATTCACTGGAGAATGAATGCATCTTAGCCAGGTAACCATTTCCATATTATTTAAAGAATGTCCTCATTTGTAAACCTATTGAACGAAGGCAGAAGCCAAGGTAGTAGCATCTCTTGAATATTGAGCGCAGATTTTTGATTAAATCCCGGCCCAATTTTTCTATTGCTTGCATTCATAAAGACACCCATTCTTAATGCACCGGATGCTTGTTTAGATCCTGGTCTCCTTCACGCACCTCAATCTTTGAGCCTGAATTAAAAGCAAGAGGCTCAAACAGTCAATTGATAGGCTGGCTGATGACAGTAACTTAAGTCTTTGTCAATGCGTGAGTGAAAGTCAAAGTCAAAAGACTTCAGCATTTCAGTGTCACCGATGCCTTGAGCCAGGTCTTAAAACAGGGGAAATTGATTAAGTAAAACTTTACATCATGCAAAGGTTATCTTTTCATGTTTTCTGATATATTTTTGGTTGATAATAATATTTCTAGTTATATTTTATCACATTTTATTTATGTTAAATGTATAAAATTGTTTTGTCAGAAATAAGTGATGCTTACGTGGAACAAAGAGTTGATTAATTAAGAAGTATTTATCAGGTTAACCTGTAATAATTAAAATAATTGTTAATTGCAGAAGGGCTTGTGAGCCGTGTCAGTTTTCATGCCAATATGAAAATATAAATTTTTTGACAATGCTGTGCTGATTATCAAAACCTAGTCCATGCAAAGTTTGCGTCGCTTCCCTTTTTTTAATCCCTTGTGCTCCAATTTATTTTTGCACCGTTGCTAATTTATTTATATAAGAGTGTTTTTTTTCTCTCTTCTGAGTTTGCACATCAGCACACAGGTACTTAATGCACAGATAGCCTTTTCCTGTGGCACTGTGTTTTACACCTTGGCCTCCCAATGCGAGGGTGATGGCATGTGGGGCATTTGATTTCTACGCCAGGCCGTAATGAAGTTTGACATTTAGTTTGGAGAGAGCAGCAGAGCGCGATCAGGCCTTGATTAGTACGCTCTAATTGAGGATAATAAGGGGGAGGCGGTGATTGTTTCTAATTTTTGCCATTAATTGCAGCCGTTGGCTTTGATTGAGGACAGGCAGGGCTGCCATGTCAAGGGGCCTGGCGGAATCATAGTGCTCCTTACCCCGAGCCTCTTGAATAACAATGAAATGACTCCCCCCCCCCAATTCTCTTCACCCTCTCCCCCCTGCTGCTCACTCTCTCACCATTTTTCATTCTTATTCATTTTGAGCGTAGCGTTGGTAAAGATGTTAGCAGCGCCCTCTGTCTCACCCATGGCCTCCGTTCTGGATCTGTCATCTCAGTGCTGGGAGTGCAATACACTGTAATCACAGGTTAGCCTCGTACCTACTCTGCTGCCCAGGTGATCTTGGCTGAGTGGGTAAAGAGACTTCTGGTCCCCAGCGTGCTTCATTACCCAGCTTGGTCCTGATGGCCCTCATGCACGCTAACAGCCAGCTAATAATGCCACGGTGAATTCCTCGCTTGCAGTTTGCTTTCAACTTCATAATTGTCAACTTAACAAATTTTAATTAACCTGCCATGCATCATTTAGAGCTGAGAACCACTCAGGGGCTTTATATAAAACTATTATATCTCACACGCTTTGCTATTGTTGCTTAGTGATGTGTGCTGTAGTTTTAAATGTCCTGCTCCTACACCTGAATATCACAAACTTCTTAAAGCCCAGTGGATGCAAACAAAGGGGTGTGTATACCTTTTTACATATATATATATGTTTCAGGTGCAGAGCGAGCTGGGCCGGGGTCATTTTCCACAACATTAAGGGCAGAAATTGATAATTAGAGGTGTTTATGACACGGTTGGGCCCCCCTGAGGGGCAGCCCTCCCCTTTAACCTCAAGCGACATTAAACAAATGCTGGCTGTCACTTTGGAGGCAGGTTGGAGCTCGAGTCTTCCACCCGCCATACGGAGCTGTGCTGGCGGGACAGACGCTGGTATGGAGAGGGAGGAGGAAACAGAGGGTGGGGGGTGGGGGGCACATTGGAGGACCCCTGTGCCCCCAGCTGTCTGAGCCAGCTAATGACTCGTCTCAGGGGGGCTGTTGTAAGAGAGCAGGGAAATTGAAACAGACGCCTTGACTAGGAGCTGCTACATGTGTGGCTGCGCGCTGCCATTCAAAACACCAGAGAGCCTAATATATGGGCTCCAGCTCATGCACTAATGTTATGTTTATTAATGTGATGGCATATAATCAATACATTGCTATTTATGCTGAAATATTAAGATTACCTTTAAAGACACTTCTCCTGTTTTCAAACAACTTAGAGATCGTTTTAATGAATTTGTTAATTTTTCCCAGTAATGACTTTACGGTTTGTATACATTAACTCTCATCAAGAATAATTTGGAGGGCAGGCATAATGATGTTCGTCTCAGGTGTCGTTTCCTATATTTTGCCCACACTCGAGCAGTGTATCCCCGATCCTCTGAGCTCCCCCCACCCCCGCTCAGGCATCTTCAGTCCCCCGCTGAGCCCATCTTACTCCTCCAAGACAGCCCCATCTCCCCAAAGGTAATGACCGAATTAGGCCTAATGTTGTACACTGGCTAATGGCACAGTGCCGCACATTATAGCATGTGCAACTGGCAACGACAACAGCAATAATCCCTGAGCCCCTTGTCCTCCTGCACTCCACCCCTGGGGCTGGGACGGTGCACAGGGAAATGAATGGAGTTTGCCACACTACAATGAGCTTTTGATGGGAGACAATGGAGGAGGCTGCCAGCACCACACAGGGTGGTAAGATGAGAGCAATATGGGGCCCATCTACTGGCCCTCCCTCCCTGCTTCCCCCAGGCCCCTGGCCCCCGCTCCCAGATTCATAATGGCATCCGGAGGGGGAAAGAAGGGAAAGTGATGTCAAATGTCAGGAAATCAGAAAGATGGCAAGCTGACATCCCCCTCCTATCGTCCCATCCCTCCTATCCCTTTGCCCAACGGTAGCACAGGTTAATATCACATTTATAAAATCACTTACAAGAAACAAAGCCGACTCTTAGCCCCCTGTCACTCTCAGACAGTCATATAAAGAGCTTTGCCGCAGGCCAACTTAGGTAACCATTTGTTCAGTGATAGCCCCATACCTGTCCTTCAGACCATCTAAAGCTGGAGTTGTTACACAGTTACTTTTAGAGCACTCGTAGCCATTTTGAACTCCTCCTACTGTAGATGCAATACTGGATTGTGACAAGTCTACATTTACTTTTCATGATATTTTCAATATTGTAAACACTCAGCTGTCATTTCACAGGAATTAACATGGTGCAAACATACTTTTACACCCTTTTTAGGACATGTGATAAAATTATTATTATTTTTTTAGCTTCAATCTCTGTTTTTGTAACTCATTGCGTTAACGCTTGCTGTGCCACTAACGGAAGAGTTTTGAGACATGTGTATATCTGCAAAATATTAAGTCTACATTGTCCACACAAAGTCACCTTGATGATATTGATCTACAAGGGAAAAGTCATTTATGGATACATATGAAGTCATTTTACATTTTTTAACCCAGCATTCCCTTTTTCATCCATATTCTGCATCTCTTTTTCTAAATGTATCACGCATCATCATAGCAAAAGACAGAAAATCCCGCATGACCTTGTTTTTCTTCACTGTCTCCGTCAAATTTTTCCTTCAGTAGTCGTGAAGTCATTACTCTGTGTATTCGTTGCCTGCAGAAGCTCCAGAAGAAAATCATAATGTCAAATTTTTCCCAACATGTCAAATCTAAAACAAAGTTCATCCTCACAGTTCTTGAATAAATCATGATGTTTTTTTTCTATTGTTTGGAAATATTATCTTGACTAGAATCGATTCTGTCTAAAAAAAACAGAAGCTTATTCTACACATTTCTATGAGTGATCCACCAATGGGACAGCTGCATTTAATCAGGTTTAAAACGAGCTAAAATTAATAAACATACCTGTCATACTTTATTTGTTTGGTGAGGTTTGAAGCCAGTTAGCAGTCAGAACTACAATCATCAAGCTGATGATCATATAGTAAAATCCAGAGTGTGTCTTTCTTTCGCTGTTCAAAAACAGTAACTGTTTCCCCTTTTATGCTTTTTTCCCCACAGCTAACGGGACGAGTGATCCGACCGGTTCGAGTGTGGGCAGTGCAACGAGTCCTAAACTTGAGCCACCTCCCTCGCCACACGCAAACCGCAAGAAACACAGACGGAAAAAGAGCACAGGCATCACAAAGCCAGATGGCTTATCCGCAGGCAATGAAGGTATGAAAAGTTACAATGCTACATTAGCTAGATGATAAAAGTTGCAGAATGAACAAAAATATATAAATCTTTCAAGTGCTGCACAGGGGACTGACTGGCAAAATACTCACCCACTATTATAGAGACTCAGTTTCATTTTGTGGAGCAAACACACAAAAAAAATTGCGATTGTACATGTACAGTTTGTGTTTCTATGTTTAACACATAGCACCATCTAATCCTTTCTCCTTCAAAGTTTTGGTTATTGGTTGCTCTGCACACACACACAGATACATAAAGTTGCACAGATCTAAACAGTAGCCCTAACTGGTAGGCATGTATGTATACAGACAAAAACTATAGAAACTTCTTTGCATCCTTTTACTGTTTTTATTAACATATGTGCTATTCAGTGATCAGATTTAAAATGACTCCTTATAGTCGTCATGGAATAAGTGCATGTAATCTTCTTTATTTTGGCTGAATGTGGCCTATGATACACATAAAGGTGTGTAGTTTTGTATCTCCCTGTGGCCCCCTGCACAGTTCACCCTCAAAGCCTCCATTTATTTTACTGTTGCGTGAATAGCGAATGTGGCCCTCCTCAGCAGGGGAGTGGCAGTCGACTCTCCACCCAATTAATAATGATTCTTCAGTCCAATGATGAATGGACTAGTCTAATTGGATGGCATTGTGAAAACACTGTGGCGCATTTCAGAGGCCATAAAACTGATGTCACCAGAACGGGATGATCAATCAACAAGATTGATACGCTGGATAACAACAACAATGGCATTGACGCCTCCTAAATGGGGCTTAGCATTTATAATCATTATACTTTTTTATCATGGTCTCTGACAGCTTCTCTTTAAAGTCTGAATGGGTCTGCTGACCACATTGTTATATAGAGGGAACATCATCAGCATCACATAGATAAGTGGTATGAGATAAGTGGTGCCCCTTTTATTGCTAGGGTAGTGTGTGGTGACATCGGCTTCTGTAGGGGTAGTCTGGCAATCTTAAAATATTCTGAGTTAGCCTTCAGAACAGACATCGCTGTTTCCAAAATAGTTGGGACGTTGTATCAAACTGATTTGCAGTCATTTGAAGATTTGTTAAATTCAGAATAGAAATGTTGAAATTGAGACATTTTGCTGTTTTTTGAAATAATATATTTTCATTTTAATTTGATTTTGTAATACATTCATATATTATTTTTTTATAATGGTCACTATATTTTCAGTGTGTCTGCCGCGCTGTCTTAACACGTGGCATTGTCTCGTTGTCTGGATGGCAGCCATTCTGCTCTAAAACCTGTATTTATCATTAAGCATTATGGTGCCTTCACAGATATATAAGTTATCAGTGCTATCACTGAGGTTAGCTTTATTATATCGATAATGCCACATCCACGATTTGCTAAATAAATTACAAACTGTGTACCATGGTGATGAAATCCCACCTTCCTTGCATTTTTATGCTCTTAATTTATTGAACTATATGCCCACGAAGTCTTTCCGTCTCGTCTCTTGGAGATGTATATTCAATAACGTTCCCAATTAACCTAATTATCTGCGAGCAGATTGTCTTCCATGACGCATGCCCCAATTTTTTTGAACCACGTACTTGGGATCAAATTCAAAATGATTATATACTTTTCAAAAGCTGTAAAATGTAGCAGTTTCAACAGACTATTTTCAGCCTTAAAGTGATTTCCAAAGCAGTGCATTCTGTTTTTATTTACATTCTAAACAGCGATCCAGCTTCCAAGAAATGGGATGAGCTGCTGTGTATCTAATCAAGCATCCTTTTTTTTTTCCAAGGCACCCGTTACTTCAGTTTTATTTGACATTACTTAGATCTTAATGTATATCTCCTGACAGAATTACACAGTCACATTAAAGTCTTCACTTAGCGATGGCTGGTATTATCGAACCCCTTTATATCTCGGCAATAAGTGTACCACACGGTGCAAGGTTTACTTCAGAGACCGAAGTATAAGAGTAATCAGACAGGAGGAGGCAGATTCTCAATGTTTCTCACATCATCAAACATGCACATTGTTTTCTGTCTCTCTCATTGTTCTCTGCAAGCTTTTCTATTAGCATCAGCTTGTCTGTTCTGCTGAATGCTCTGGAATACAGACGTATCGCTTAAATATTGGATTCACCCAAGTCTGGGATGTGAGTTGTGTCTCCTGTTAAAAGAACAGGAAAGAGAGAGAGGAGAGATGAGGTGGGATCCTTGAATAAATTGCTATCAGTTTATCTCATTTACGGGGCAAATCAGAAGCATGCAATGCAGGCTGAAATTGAATTTTAGTAGTTGTGAAGCATCATAAATCAAAACAGCGTGAGCGTCTTAAGGTGAGAAATCATTTTGGTCAACATGGGACGTGTGGGATGTACATGGGAGCCTGGAGAGACAGTCGCTGCAACATAATTTCCAAATAAGGCACTACAGTAGTTAGCGAGGCTTCTCCAAATCACTGCTAAAGTGGAGAGAAATTTAGACTTATGTTAAAACTAAGTTCATTAGTATGAAGATTACAGGCTAAACACTCGGCAGATGGGCTCATACTTTCAAATGGGTTTGAGTCATCCGTTGTACTCTCTTGTAATTTAGCTTTTATTGTGCTTCAAAATGATTTTATTTCAAATTAATGCAAGGCCATGTTTCCACAATCAATTTGAAGCCATATTTGGATAAAGTCAAAATTCTCTGTTACGTCTAATGCGCTGCACTTGCACCAAGAATAGGCACAAGGGACACAGTCCCTAATATCCTATGCACTGTCAGAGCTGTGCGGTGTAATGAACTTCTCATGTGCTTAAAGAATGATGCAGGATGCATGGCGAGACAACTGACAGCCCCGTAATGTGTTTCCCAGCAGCCGCCCGGCGACGAGCTCTCTCGATGTGTCGCTCGCCATAAACCCACTGGAAAATCGATGGCCGATAAAGAGTTGTGTTCAGGGGGAGCCCCCTCTGATTAATGCAGACTGTCAGGGAGCATCATTAATGTATTTCTCTTTTAAAGAAAGTGTATCAAATGCTCATTGTTTTGGGGAGTTTAGTTTGCCCAATGTGAGCTGGGGTGGGGGGTGTCGGGACGGAGGTAAACTGTGACGAGACCTTCCTTGCTGATGCTTCCAGTTTTATAGGTGAAGATATTTATTCTTGCTAAAGTGGCAGAAATTAAAAGAAAATAAGAATGTGTTTGATGTGCAGACGGTAACGAGATCTGCAGACGTCCAGTCAAACAAAGGCCGTCAAACTGCACGTCCATTTTTGAAGACTTAGGGAACTTGCTTCAGACACTAGAACATTTTTATTATTTAAAACTTCTATAAGTCAAATTTAAGACGTATAATATCTGCTATTAGATTTAGAAAAGATTACGGTATGAGATCATCAACTAACGTGCCATTTTGACAACTTTTTTGTTCTATAAGTAGGAGTTTAACGTTTAATTTGAGTCATTGTTTTTGTCATTTTTGAGACTTCAGTGCATCTACTTACCCATAAAATACATAGAAAAAACACAAACCGTAACAGATCAAAAACTCGGGCGATGAAGTCAAAGGAGTGTCTGAATGTAGCTCTTGCAAGAGTGATTAAAGGTTAGTTGCAGCGTCAAAATCAAACACTTCCACGAAAGCGATGCATATTATAAATATAATTTTAGATTTGATGTGACTTACACTCCTAATATTTATGAGTAAATGCTTAGCTGCCTGATTAGAAATCGTAGTAATAGATGCAATTTGAATGTGAATTTGTGTTTTATTGTCTATCAAAGTAACTGTCAGTAACAAAAAGACGTAAAAATTCCAGAAAAAATGAATGTGATGAATTCTAGGTATAAATGTAATGTAATATAAATCTGCATCTAAACATCAACAAATAGGAGACCCTCAGTATAACCTACTGAATCTAAAATTATTAAAGCACTCAGACATGATAATAGTTAAAAACCATTCATAACATTTCACATTAATATGACATATTAAGTCATAATATATGATAAGAAGACATATATGCAAGATAACATCTTCCTTTTTTTCTCAGTTGGAGGCATTCAGAATAAAGCGTTTGTTTGTGACAGAGCAGAATTGGATTCAGTGTACTCTGTTTCACAAATTAATTTTTGAATTAAAAAAAAGTGCAGAAACGGGATAATCACTTTAAATCTTTGAGTAGTTTCATTTAAAATTTGAGCTGATTGAGTTTAAAGTGGTTGAAAGCACTCGATGTAATTTTATCAGCAGTTAAAGGAGAATCGGGGAAATTATTTCTGTGTTTGTAAAAGTGTGGACTCTCAGAATCATAATGGTAACCGCCCTTGTTAAATTACTGGAAAGGTTAAATTGAATCAGTTTGAAGATCGTGGCCAGAATGCTGATGCTGATGGGAACTTCACTTTGGTTGAAAACTGTAGATCATCTTTCATTTAAAAACCATTTAAACTAAATTTGATGTTGTCAGTCTGCCACAGTCGACCCAGTGGAATCATTTTACTTTATATATGAACATGAAGAACTCAAACTGACTTAAATAAGCAAACCCTGAAAACGAAATGGGCTTTAATACCAATGTAGCACGTTTCAGATCATCTTTACTGTGGCTAAGGAAGAGGTATAAATGGACTGAAGAAGCTTACCACTGGATGCGGATTAGGAGTGTGATAATTGTAATAATCTGGAATTAATGACATATTTACCTGCTAGCAACTGGACAAAGAAACAAAACCAATTTGCAGTGATGTTAAATGAGAACGCCTAGCATACAGTGCACCAACCCAACTAGTAACACAATATATTTAAGTGCCTGCTGCAAAATGTTTAACTGCTTTTATAACATTTATAATATTCATTCATCAAAACTTTTTTGGATTATGTTCCCTAACCCAGGCCAGTCGATAGTAAGCTAAAGTTTTACTTATATTGAGAGTCCGGCTGTAATCCAGTATTCTGTTGTCCTGCACCTTAGTAAAGTAAGGGTTAATATCCTCTGGAGTCCAGCTGGGGATTAGGAAATGGAGGTTTAACTGCCTGTGCTAATGGTGGGTGTTTATCTCAATACTTTGTTTTGTCACTCCCTGACTCGCTCTCATTTCCGAAAGCTGTCCCTGGAGCCTCCACTCTTGTAATGGCTTAGCTTTCTGAGCGCCACAGTGTAGAGGGAAAGGAATAACAAGATTCTCATTTGGGCTCTATACACACTGCCCACAGATACATGTATAATTGGCCCTGTTTTCATTCTGCTCTGTTGTTAAATGCACTAGCTATTAGGGTAGTGGTATTGGTGCTGATTTCATGTGTTTGTTTATTGTTGGAAGGTGTGCTCCTCGTTTGTTTGAGCACGAGTGTGTGCGTGTAAAAGTGTGCAGAATTGTGTGTGTCAGATAGATAAAGAGTGTGCTCTATCTCTCTCTTCCTCTCTGCTTTTTTCTTTCGGAGTTTGGTCGTGGTTCCCCTGGGGCCCCTGTCGCAGTAATGGCCTGCTCCTGATTGCTCTGATACAGGTTAGGAATATTGGCTTTAATGATGTGTAAAATGAGCAAGCAGTGCCTGTGACATTTACAGATGGCACCGCCTTGGCCTGTTCTTCCCAACTGCTCGTTAATTCACGGGAACGGCAAGCACTTCTTTAAGTGACTGCCTGATGCATGCATACGACACAAAACAGCACATCCTACACACCAAAACAATAGCTCACCTTATGTACCTCTGCACCTTGTCATTTCAGTGAAGCGCTCACGCAAATAGATGAAATAAAGAGTCCTCAAGGTGAAGAGCTGTTTGCTAAGTCATCTCAAAGGGTTTGTGACACCGGTCTCCAGAGGTCTTTGAAGGGCTTAGACAGATAGATCCAGGGTTGCAGACTGCGTTTTAGACAGCACAGCTGGGCTCAGCACCAAACCCCCTGAGGTGCTAATCTGGTCCACAGGTTCTCGATGGTACATCTGCTGCACATGCACAGCTATAGAGGAAGCACCATCCTCGAGTCACTGTCTTGTCTGTGAGGTTTCAATTTGATTTTTGCACATCAAGTAAATATTTTTAATGGCAACCAGTCAATAATAAAGGAAGTACTCAATAACATCGGTACAATAACACAAAGGAGACAGCTATCCCCTAAATGCACTTAAAGCATTAAGTAATTATATGTGTGAATAGTGGATTCAGGTCTAGAAACTCCTGCGTACAAAGTGTAGAAGACAGTATACTAAAATAAATAATAAAGCAAAGCAAATAAAATATATATCTTAACATAACACAGAGCTCCACCTAGAATTTGTAGTAGATCACTATCCAAAAATTTAATGTTTAACATAGAGAGCAGGACTCGAAGCCCTGCTGAAAACAGGCAAAGCACAAACATATTAAAGCATGAAAAAGAAACTGTTATATTAAAGTTTCTGTTATATAGAAATATAAAACTGTAAAGAAAGGAACAGAGAGGAAGGAGAGAGAAATGGAGGGGCGAATAGACTTCCATATGACTCTCAGTGCATCTACATAATGAATATTTCCCTCCACAATCGTTGGACAGAGTAACGCCTGAATTATGCTCCTGCGCTGAATCTATGCAGAGCCTATGACGCAGCCTGCGCTAGTGGCCGACTCCATCGGCAGCATTTATATCTGTGCGAGTTGCAGTTACACGTTACGAGACACATGTCACGTCACAGCAAAGCACACTTTTTATATGAGTGACAGAAACACAATTTTCTGACTGAAACCCTAAATTTGTCTTATTCTACACTTGTATTCCCAAGATGTAATGTTGATTAAATGATCATATGCTTCAGTGACTCTAGATGTGGCTATTATTATTTAGCAATTCTAGTGTCAGATTGAAGAGGTGTGTCTTTAAAAGTATAACGCAACGAGCCGTACTGGTTGCTTTTCTACAATTTAAAATTAGAACGTAGCAAGTTGAAGCTTGGGCGGGAACTGACAATAACTGCTGTATCCCTAATTAATTTGTCTCTGTGAGGAATAATGCATGTCTGACAGTTTGGTATTGAACAGTTTGGCACATAAAGCGACTGGCATCAGTGTAACTTGGTCATTTCAGGCTGAATGTGAGAAGCAGTGTACTTCTGAGAAAACTGGCATCATGTGCTTTCCATCATTAAATGTGATTAATAACCTTGTAGCAGTGGTATGGAAAAGCTGCAGCCTTCCTCTAATGTTTTTGGAAGAATATTTACTGGACTACATTACTGCGGTAGTCGAGCCTGCCACAGATGAATGCCTGAACACGTTTTTCAGGATCATAACAAGTCAGAAAAACAGCCGTCTCTCTAAGATGAATGATGGTTGCTCACAGTCTGTCTTATAACTTCACTTGTTCACATTAACATATAACTTAAATATGAAATCAAAAAGGGGGAGGGGGGGTACAGTATCTTCCTTTGTAATTACATTGTAATTACACAATGTAACTACTTAAGCAGAGGTACTTAAAAAATCTGAACTCATGTAAGTCCAGTGTAGTTATGTATGTGTATGTAAAAAAACAACAACTATTTGCCATCTATTTTTGTATCTTGAAGAAATGTTTTGCTAATTAAAGTGCTTTTGTGTTGCTGCGAGGTGCCATCAAGTTGCGAATGAACCTGTGACTGAACAGTTTTATGATGCATTTAATGTCGGACGAAGATGTGTATCTTTATCTGTTCCTTCCTCTTTAGCTTTATGGCCATCACACTATAATTTCTTTTTTATTATGCCATGCTAATTGAGGGAAATCATAGTTTGGTCATTCCTCACAGTTTGTGCCTCCATTGGCTTTAAATTGTGTTCTTCCTCGTCCGCCCACTCGCAGAGCTCTGGTAAATTACTTCTAATTGGCAAGAACTTGTTGACCTTAGGCTCCCAGATTGATATGGTCAGGAGGTTAATGCTTATGTTAATGTGAGAAGGTGATGGTTCCTCTGTTAGCCGTGTGCTAAACGCAACAATTGAGTAATAACAGAAGCGCTAATGGTGCTTGTACAAGCTCATCATTGCAGGTGCCTGCGAGATAGCAGCGATACCTTTGACACTCGGTTCACGCTCAGATTTACTGAAACACTCTGACCTCGACTCACGTGGAGCTGAATTGCTGCACTGTGTAGTGGAGCTGCACGTAATGACCGTACATGGGTCACACATAAAGATTCCTGCTGCATACAATCGTGTGCTACCTCCGTGGTTACACCATGTTTCACGTGTGTGCATTACTATGCATGGAGAATTGAATTTGTTTTGCCTTGTATACTCATCAGTTTAAGAAACCAGCCATCCGTCGCTTTTTTAATCTCCATAATGAAAGTGTTTTAATGCCTCCAATTTATTGCCTGGGCAGCCAACAGAATAATTAGCTTTGTTCAGGTTTTTAAAAAGATGAAAACACAAGTACAACAACATTTGAGTCTGAAAATCACAAATTATAATCAAATGCATTAGTTATTGTACCTGAAGGTATATTTGACAAGAAAAATGGATTTCTACTGTGGGTATTGCAATTATTCTTTTTTCTAAATGTAATTTTCTTTTGTTTTCTTTCACCTATTTGCTTCTTTATCTTTAATGGTAGGCTTCTATCTTTTTTAAAAATATTGTAATCCCATCAGTGTTTTCTTATGTCACACCAACATAAAGACTTTTTCTACTATAAGTCTAAATAAAGAGGCTTCCAAGTCTTTATTGATTCTCTGTGACCTGAAGTCGATTCCACAAACTAAATCAGATAATTGAAGTCGGCGTCGAGCTAATTGGATTATTGCTTTCCCCCTAAAGAGATGGCCCTCCGCCGCGGCACAGGGATCGCTACATTAGTGGCGTCCATCAGACATCTGTCATTTAACAGCACAGGCTCGTGTCTCACAGCAAGGAGGGTGAATTGATTATGAATGGGGGAAAAAGTAGGAATTTCTTTGATTAGATGATTTGCCTGACAATCTTATCGCCATGTGATAGCCCTCATTTTATAACTCATACAGAAGCCGTTTATTGTTAAGCATCTCCTTGTGTTCAGATTTCGGAATGGATTGCAGTAAAAGCATCAATGCATCTGTGCAATTAAAAAACTTTTAAACGTATTTAATGGTAAATTATGTCAACACGTTTGGCAGTAAACAGCAGCACAGATAGCTTATCAGTAGAACTATTTCCATTGGATAAAAGCTACATAGGAGGAGAAGAAGAAAAAACCCTTCCTCTTGTGTCTATTTGCCTCCAGTCCTCCAAGCATGGTTTATGCAAATGAGATGACTATTTGCATAGACATAATTAGGTAATTACAAATCATTTGGCTATGAGCTCAAGCATGTGCAGAGACCAGAGACGTTACACGGGTACAGTACAGAGTTAATGAATTGCTGCTGAACAGCAGAATCATTACAGCATGTGTTGGAACATATGTTGTGTCAGACCTCTTCTTTGCAAACGACAGGTGACATTTTCATAAATCTTAGTTAAACACAGTGAATGGATGGAAAAATGGATTCAAAGCAGCTTGGTTTAAAAATGTATCTGTGTGTTATGACGAGGAGGAAAAATTGGGGGATAAAGGATTAAAATTTTGGTAGTAGATTTTAGCATTCAGTCGATTCATAAAATAATTTTTAAGGATATATGACACAAATATTTATAAGCACCTGCTTAGCTTGGACTAATAACTGTTGCTGGAGATGTGGCAGTTAATTTACAAACAATACAAAACATCTACAAAAACTCTTTGAAAGCTAGTAATGGTATACTCTGTATGAAACCCAAATCTGGCCTTATTTGGTGTTCCGACAGTCTAAATCTTCAATTCTAGACACATTTTTAAGCTGCCTAAGATTTAATTTAAGTCCTGCTATAATACTGTGCAAAATCACTCTAATGAATGGCAGGTGTGTCACAGGAATTAAATGTAAGTGGTGCTCCCACACATTATTGCTTATTGACTAGTGGTTCCCTCTGTGACTGGGGCTAGAGTGACAGATCTGAGGCAGTGCCTTTCAGTTTCTGTTTATAAAAACTTACCAAAATGGTGTGTTAATTAAAATAATATTTATACACACACACACAAACAATTAGATTACCATTTCCAAAAAAGAACTGGGCAAAGTTGCGTGTGCCATTAAAGTTGTAGTGCGATTAGTCAAAGTAAGTATCAAATTCCTATGGTGAGAACCAAGATAGTCTCTTCTATGAGTTGAGCAAGTCAAGTCACTGCTTAAGTTATTCAAATCAAAGCCATGAAATGCAAAATTCTGACTGTGTCCACGAGTTAGATGTCGCATTTGGTTTGGAGCGGCTGCTTACTCCACATCCATAAATATATCGGACATTTGTTGACAATTAGTAAGCCTCCTGAAAGAACACACGTGGTAAGCAGTACCACATTAGCTTTAAAATGCTCAAAAGGAAAAACAAATATAGCACAAAAAACTTGCAACAAAATGTTAAGCATCACATCTGATGCTGCCACTGTTTGTCTGCTTCATTGTTTACAGTCATATAGTGAGTCATAGCTAAATAATATAATTAAAGTGAATCCACAGATGATTATAGATATATTTTATATTATCATGGGAAGCATTTTTTAAAGTTTTAAGTTTAAAACACATAAATTAAGAAAAGGAGCAGGATTGATATTTTTCCTCCTCTACTTTTTGTTTTGATCCAGAGGATGCTTAATAAAGATCGAGAGCTAATCTTGGGCTATCATATTGAAGTGAGAGCTGTACAAACATCATTTTATCAAATGCACATTGTCAGCTTTAAGCAATGAACTCTGTAACTGTCAATAAAGCAGTCTCTGCTTTAAGAAGTAAGAACACGAGCTGTAATGCCATTCTTCTGGTGCTCTGCTCTAACTAACCTGACCAGTGCCAGAGCCTCATATCAAAAACCGTAGAGGACAATTGCCTCCCAGACTAGTCTTTCTGGTAAGACATAGGCAAGAGTTGACCAATCCCAGAGTTTTAAGAGAACATATGTGTCTGCTGGTGAGATTGCCTCTGATAAAGCATCATTTAGTTGCATCTTTGATTGCAGAAGGGTTGACGACTCAAAGAATAAGCAATGTCTATCGATGTGTTTGCACAGATAGCTCACATAGTGATCTCTCAGATATCCACTTCCAGTGTGCTGGCAAAAGGGGAGGTGAAAGTTGGTGACCTTGACTTTAGCAACCTCAAGCAGATAATGCTCGAGACTCTACAGGTTATAAAGCTAACTTTGCAGTGACTGTGACCCTGATGCGGTATAACTATTTTTTCTGAGTCTCCAGTGGTTTCTGATTGTCTTTTAGCAATGTGTTTCCAGTTGAACCACCAACACAAATTTTCTGTTTAACATTGGATGTGTCACCGATTTCTGAGCTGAACTTCAAATCATCTGTTTTAGGTCTAATTCATGACTATCAGTGTCAAGTCAAGCTAATATATTAGCTGGTCAACTTTGCAGCACGTTACTCTCATACAATAATTCTTGTCTATCTGTACTATTTATTGTTAAAAGAGGCTAAAATGACTAAAAGATGTTTTATACACATTCTTGCCAAGCATCCCCTTAATTCAAGATTTTGAGGTGATCAAACAAAACGCCCGTGCCAGGCAGCATTGTGTTCAGTGTGTTCACATCTAACTAAATACTAATTTATTGTGTGTCTTTTTTGTTTTGTTTTCCAGAGCAAGAGGATTCCTTTGAGTTCGTGATTGTGTCGTTGACGGGTCAGACGTGGAACTTTGAAGCGTCCACGTATGAGGAGAGGGAACTGTGGGTCCAAGCTATCGAGAGCCAGATTTTTGCCAGCCTGCAGTCTTGTGAAAGCATAAAGAACAAGGTACAGTTTGTCATGAAGGATAAAGAATATCAGAGGAACTGGACAGGGTTGGCGATTATCATCTAATCAAAACATCATCATGATCGTCATCATCGTGCTACATTTCTCCCACTTAATTTACATTCCTCTTTTTCTCCTTCTTTCCAACCTTTATCACGCCTTCACCCTCCTCTCTTCCCCCACTTCAAGCTGTCACATGTGGGAGGTTGTCAGACAGGTGCACCGCAGTGTGGGGGATCTCTTATTAGAAGTGACAGACATCAGAGATAGAACACGGCTTGTGTCAGCATACTGGGGAGACACATCCTAATTTTCATATTCATATTTTCTCTGCCTGTGTCTTTTCCCGAGACTTTGAAAAACCTTTTCTCTCTCCCTTTGCTTGTTGTCTATAATTTGAGTCCAGCTATAATTGTTTGCTTTCTCGTGATCGCCAGTGAAATAATTAGTTCCCGTTGATTTATTCTCACCTTCATTTCTCACAGTCTCGGTTGGGCAGCCAAAGTGATGCAATGGCCATTCAGTCCATACGAAACGTGAGGGGGAATAGCTTCTGTGTGGACTGTGACGCACCAAGTGAGTATAACTCTCTACGGTTAAAACACATCTGAACACATTGTCTATTACATATGAAATACAGATATTAAAGGAACAGATTAAAGACAAAAAACCCAACATTCTTCCCCTCTTTTGGTGACATAACAAAAGGTAGTAGAGGTCAAGATTTTGAGAGGGTTTTTTAATCTTTAATTTATCACGTCGTGCGTAAAAGCAAACAAACAAACAAACAAACAAACAAAAAGACTTCAGTTTTCATACTCCTGTAACCAGATTCCTTAGTTTTGTCAAAAAATACTTTAAAAACTTTCCATACAATGCACCTACAGTGCAACAGGGCACAAAAAACTCCACTTAGAACATTAAACACTTTGTAGGAGAGCTGGTAATGCTATATGAAAATTATAAAGTCATATTATTAGGTAATAAAAGTGGGTTGGGTTTGCATTTGGAGGTTCTGCTACATTTGGGAAGCTGCAAAAAACTACATTTTGGGAACCAAACAGCAGCTGCAAAGGTTTTATTTGATATCGAGTCATTCCTACCAGCTTTTCTCAAGTTAGAACTAGTATTCAGCACTGTTAGAAGTACTGCATCTTGCAGTTTTGGCAGATACTGATTATTCTTGTCTGACTAATATAATTGTACTGGGGTTTTTTTCCCTGAAGAGGTTACCAACATTAAAACATACTCAAAATAGGCTCATCACAAATTTCCTGGTCAGGCTTTTAAAGCATCTCTTGTTACTACTTTTAATTTTTTATTAATTCCTATCTTCTGTCACGCAGACCCCGACTGGGCCAGTTTGAACTTGGGTGCCTTGATGTGCATCGAATGCTCAGGCATCCACAGGAACCTGGGCACCCACCTGTCTCGCGTGCGCTCTCTTGACTTGGACGACTGGCCGGTGGAGCTCAGCATGGTGATGACTGCCATCGGTAACGCAATGGCCAACAGTGTGTGGGAAGGCGCTTTGGAGGGGTACACCAAGCCAGGGAGCGACAGCACCAGGTTAGCATACTTCTACAAATAAAGGTGCTGCTTAATGAAGCGTGCAGAGATTATAGAATGAGAAGGCAGCGCTGTCTTCTCTCCATTAGCTGCCATTTATTAGCCACCCACATTTGAACAGAGGCAATTCACATCGCAAAATGCTCCATAAGAAGCACCAGGGGTCCATAAATGTCAGCCTATTGAGCCAAAAACACAGTATTTTATGTCTGAGCGTCAGTCCATCCTGTACACACTGATCGCTGTGCTTCTCTTGTATCAGTCACTGCTTTGTTGTTATCAACAGTCTCTGTTATGCTTCTGACCCTCTGTCCACTGGAAAACCATATTTCACCAGAGCAATGTGACATCATTTTGCACTTGCCTGATAAATGCTCTGACTAGCTTCATATCCATCATGTTTGTCATTTGATATGTAAGTACTAATCAAGAGAAAATTAGCAAACCAAAACCACATCTGAAACAGCTCTCTGTTCAGGCTTTCTTTTAAGATCCAGCATGTGCCGATAAGTCTGGGACTTTCTCAGCACTGTTTGCAAAGCCAGTGTGTTTTACTTTAGATCCTGGCGAGCGGCTCTTGTTAATATGTTTTTCTCAAATGACAATTTTCCATTCACCTTGTGAACGCCTGTCCTAACCTAACCCACCCCGACAAATACCTTTTCCCTTTCTTCTGAGATCTGGTAGGAGGATTGTTTATCTCTTGGTGACAGGTGAGGCCTAGCGTTCCCGCCTGACTAATGATCTGCTGTGTGGCTGTGCAGGTAATTAAGCACACCATTAGGGCTAAACCCCACCCTGAGAGACAAGCCCTCAGGTCCCAAGCTGCCCTGTCACATATCCATCATACAGGCCTGGGTCATCACTCTGTCTGTCACACAGAGACTGTCTGTAGGGTCTCCCTGGTGGCATTAGACTGTTTAACATCACAGCTTTGTAACTTTAAGAAAGCAGGACGTCTGGTTACTTTCTTTGCTAGTACCTTTGTTTTTACATTTCTGAGACTAAAATCTTTCCAAATTTTAATTAAATATATAATAAAATTAAAACAATATGGCATTACAGGGACCCTTTTTATTGCAAACTAATTAGAAAACATTTTTCATACCAACTTGATAACATAAATGTATTTTGATAGTATCCAATCAATGTGGCCAACCTGTCTTATAATGAAACATAAATAGTGGTTAGGTTTAAAATTTTAATGTAACAGGCTTTAACATGGTAGAGGTGTAACATCTTTGTTTTGTCATTTTAAACCAATGCTGAAATGTTTAGTAGATTAAGACAGTATAATATGTTAAATAGCAAGACTGTGTTAAACATAAATGAACCACTCTCACTTTATAATGATCCTACTTTGTAATATGAAAGGACTATTGCACTGGGGCAGCTGTTGCTCAGGAGATAGACCGGGTCTTTTGCTGGTTGGAAGGTCAGAGGTTCGATTCCACTGCTCCTACAATCCATGTGTCGACGTATACTCAGGCAAAATACTGAACCCTGAGTCTGAGTGTGTAAATGTTACATAAAAGCACTAAGAGGGTGAATTGCAGTAGAAAGTGGTTTGAGTGCTCAACTAAAGCACGATATAAGTACCTGAACCGTTTAGTGAAATTCAAACTGTTGGTGTGGAAGAGAATGTATTAGGAAGATGTCACGTTGGGCTATGAAAGCTTGATGAGCTGGTCATTTATTTTTGTAGTATTTTGGACTACAAATAGGTTAATCGGTTGAAACCTCTAACTCTAATAAGCACTTGAGTGATTATGAGTGGAAACGGTCATCAGTTCCCAGCCTAATTCCAACCTTCGGGTGATACTATGGCTTGATTGATGCGGGCATTTTAGGCCAGTGCACACTTTGTTTACAGTGGCGCTATTTTCAAGCCAAAAATGGCATATAAACAGTTAATATTACACTTATAACATATTGTTGCTACATGCCAAAACTTACTGTTGGAGTTTCATTAATTATGAGTGTAACCTCCATTGCTGCTAATTCATAGTCTTTTTTTCCTGTGAGTTTAACCTTTGAAATCACTTATTATAGCTTAGATCTCTTAATAAGAAAGCAGCATAAGGCTGTAAAACTGCAAATTGTATCCTTTATGAACTACTTTCTTTAGGAAATACATATTTTTCTGCTCACAGTTGGCCCACATAAAATGATCTGTGCAACATTGAGCAAGTTTTCAGTTATTTTTCCTCTTGGATTCATTCTCTGACTCTCCGGCCAGTTCAGACCTGAATGATGGCCTACAGTTGTTTATTGAATGGTATCTGTGTGAAAGTGCTCCACTGTGGACTTGATGAAAGATTATTGATGTTGATTTCTCTCCCTACCGCTGTCAGTCGCACGTCGCCTCGAGCAGGAAGGTTCTTCATTGTCTAAAAAATCCGATCTTATCCCGGAGCAGCATCTCCATTAGTTTTCACTGTCAAACAATAAATCTCATTTGCAGGATAACTAATCTTTAGCCAAAAAAACAGAACTTGGAAATATCATATATGGACACCGGTCATTTAGATGCTCTGGACTTTCTGCTCTGCTCTGCTTTGCATCGGACTATTTTGCTTTATCCTGAATGATGAATTCAAACCAATTTAAAGGGATGCGGTTTCTTTTATTATTTTTATTGAATTCTGACGCCACTTCTGTGGGTGCTTCTCTTAAATTGAGCACCGCACATAAGGGAGAATTTTAATTGTGTCACACCGGTGACATGCAGCAGCTTTGTGATGGCACCCAGGCAGGCGGTGTATGGCTCCTGACTTCTACTAAACATTAGTGACACCTAATCTAAACGATTCAGTAACTACCTGAATATCAAGTCGGCGTCTGATAGAATGTCTCCTGCAAGACTAGTTTTACCCCTTTTGCATTTTTGAGATTTAACTTAAAAGCACTCATCCACAAGATTGTTTTAGCTTATGAAATTCGGGTGCGAAAGAACACAATATATAGATTTGTCGTACGCAGATCTGCACAGCAGTGCAATTGCTGGCGTAGAACAGAATGATTACAGACATCATAATAGAAAGCTTGTTAATATGCATGCATATGTACGTAGGATTACCTGCTTTTGCAGAAGAATGCAAGGTACCAATAAAGCATCATTTACAATGGTAGTAATTTATTTGCTGTAGTTTTGTTTTTTTAAGCATGAGCTATTAATTTGACTTTTTTGTCCGTGTGAGAATAATGCAATTAATGTAATTCACAAATAAATACCCACGCACCAGTATGCGTGCATTTAAAGGATTTTTCTTATCATTAGATAAATATTTCTCAATGTTTTCTAAGTTGGTGTTAAATTTGAATATTTTTGGAATAGGCATGTTAGACAAAGTCTCTTTGGCTTGTTATAATGCAGTTATAACTGCTATTGATCCACCAATAAATGCTCAGGGCTTTCAGGTTCTAATGAGCCACGAAGTCTGCTGGTTTTCGTGTTCTCTTCAGTTTTTTTAGTCCTCATCTTATAGGATCTCTTCCCAGAACGAAACAAGGAAAGCAGTTCGATTAACTAAACTGCTCTTGTGCTAACACCTTACAGCCAGCAGATTTATAAATAATTATTTATTGGTAGAGCGGTAAAGCTTCTTCTGTATCAAGTAGTGCCAACATGCTAACAGCAGAAGTCAGATCTGGCCAGGATACAGTTAAATGTGTGATAATAAATCTGCGGGAGCTGTGCATTGTGGCTGATCTCTGCAGTCAGCATATTGCAGGGGAGTTGTTCTTTTAATTAGCACCTGGGAGTCGTTGTGTTTTGCATGTCACCTCTAATTGCGTGGCATGTTTGTGATAGAAAAACACTACAGATTATTTTTACAGAAACTGTGGGAGAGGTCTCGCGGTTAACTTTACCCCTATCCTTTGCCGCGCACACACACACAAAAAATGAAACACATACACAAGACACCAAGACTCATTTGGGGGAGATGTCCTGGAGCGTGGACGGATGTGGACGGCTATCCCTCACTGACGTGGGCCTCTCACTGTCACCCTCTGTAGGCTCCGCGCTGCCCTCGGCCACAGGCAGGTAATAGCTCTGATGAGAGCCCTCCACTTTGTTTCAGAAATAATTTGCCACTCCTGCCGCCTGCAGGGGCTGCGTGGTAATAAAAATGAATCACACCGCTAACCTCTCCAAACCTGGCCCCGTTGCCTTTTTTAACCCCTTCTGCTCCAGCAGTGCCACCTTGGCGTGCCCTGCCAAGTTCTTTATTGCTGCTTGAAATAATAATAATAATATCAGCCATAAACTTCTGTTTTAGGATCTCACCAGATTGGCCTCTGTGCTGCATATTAGTTCCCAAAACATGGAGCAAAGCTTCCAGGCTACTCACAGGTTACGAGTGCGGGAACACCAACTCACCAGAGAGATTTTAGAATAGTTGGCCTTGCCAGGAGCCCCGGTGGAGGAAGAGTAATTAATTAAGACAAATGAATGACTGGGCCTTACCATGTCCTCTGCCTCTGTTTCTCTCTAAATGAAACCCACAGGTCAGTAATTAGCCCTGTGTGGGAGAAGTGGTACTGTAGTCACTAATTGCCCACATGCCACTGGGTTTCAGGGCCAGGTGGACATAGAGGAAGGACTGCTTCATTGAAGAAGGGGCCTAAGCCATGAAATTAAGATTCAATATTGTTAGCATTAAAAAATAAAGACTAATAAAGAAAAAGAATCCAACCCAACTGCTTTATGTGATCGAGATTTTTTTTTTAAAAACCTGCGTGTACTGGGACGCACACTTAAGGGGGGCATGTGCTCGTCGTCCCCTCAGCTTTGTATGTGAGGCGAGGGTTCAGCAGGGGTTAACAGCATGAGCATTTAAGGGTGTTAGTCTTGCTGGCACAAAAACACAGCCACTCCATCATGAGGAGGCTGACAACCTCATTAATGTCACAATATATTCAACTCATCCCTCTGCCTGCCTACAGCAGCCAGATGCTTTTCCACTGGCCTTTCTTTAGAGCCCAACACAACAACCTTTTGAATTCTGGTCATCTGTTCAGACCGCACTCTTGAAGCGAGAAAAGCAGCATCAATTCCACTTGTAAAATATTTGTCTTAATTCTTTTGTGTTGTTATTCTCAGAGCAGAGCACACCGTGTCTACAGTGTAACCCGCTGGACCATAGGAGGCCTTATTTAGCACTCTTGCTGTGGCGTTTACTGTGTTGCTCCTTCATTTCTTGCCCTTAGCAACCTTTGATGCTTTGGGGCCCAGCTTTCTTTCCCTGTTGTGTGCTCTTTTTTTTTTTTTGTTCATCTCAGTAGTTTCCCTCTGAGCCCCCTCTCTGTCTTTCTGCTGCTGCCCCTCTTCCTCACTCTCCCCTCACACGCACACACACCCACCCCTCGGTTTGTGGAAGTGAAGCTGCTGGCTGCATGGGAATTGGTCCCATACAAGTCGCCCACCCCCACTGTGAGGTCTGTTCAGGCTGGTCAAACCCAAAGACCCTTCCCTCTGCCATTTCCACCCTTCAGTGCATCTGTTTGATGTATCCACAGTGACTCTGGATGATCATGGACGAGTGGGAGGAGCTTAGACGCTTTGATAGTTTAGGAGGACTCGGCATGTGAAAGATGTGCGATGGCCATCCTCCTGTTCCTCCAGGCCAAGGCACCACTATTGCAGGCACTCAGATTGGTCATTCCCGTGGCTCCTCCACCGTTGGCTCCACCCGCTTTGTCTCAGTTTCCCTTCCCTTCCTATAAATTCCTGCTTGCCTTTGTCTTTCAGGCTTGACTAATTATCCTTGTTTGTTCCTCTTTATTTGAATTCAGTCATGTGTTCTTGACTCCGTGGGCTGGATTTAGGAGAATCATTCTGCCATTTGCCACTTAATTAAGTCAGGGTCAGAATCCATTGCTCAACGGAGAGCTGGAGGGACGGAGCTCTAATAGAATTATAAAAGAGGCCTTTCTCCACTGTTAAGGCTGCTTTTATCTAGGTGGGCTTCGCATAGGAAAATGAAAGGGGACACCAGCTCTAAGCAGGAATCCCATTTCCCCTTTAGAGTCAGTAAGTGTTTTGATGTTTGCCCAAAGATTACATTGGAATCAAAGCCAGCGAAAGAAAGTTAAACAGCAGTGATCGGCCGTGAGATAACTCTGGATGACGGAGGAAGTTTGCGGCGAAGCAAACACCTCTTCTTTTTTTGGTTGGAGGCGCAGGCATTTTTATTGGGAACCTTAAGATCCCCTCTAATCCCTAAGCGACAGAGAAATTTAGAACAACTATGTGCTCGAGCCTGGGTGGGGAAATTAGTGTCTGTGTGCTTAGATGTCTGCTCGTATATAGAGAACTAACCATCAGTTCAATTTTCAAAATTCCCCCCCATGCTGTGAAGCTCACTCTCCTTTCCCTCTTTACCTCCCCTGCTACTCTTTCCTGGCACTTTGACATGCGAAATCTGCTGATTTTATTTTTCTTCCTCCTGCGGTGAGGAAGTGTCCTTTTCAAGGGTCTCAGTTTCCCCCCCCTGACTGTCTAAACCCTGCCTCTGTTTGGATTGTTTTTCAATTTCAAACAAAAGACAGAGGCGGGATTACCATTTCACTTCCTTTCACACTCTTTCAAGTGGCAGCAGCTGAGGTTTTTTTTTTTTTTTAAACCACTGCCTGGCTGTTCTAGCTTTTTTTTCTGGTCTGTCTATTCTTGCTGAATTTAAAGCACAGCATCAGCAGTGAGCGAGGCCTTTTTCTGCAGGTCTCCAGGGCTGATTTCGTAGTGAGGGCTAACAAAGTGCCCTCAGGGCTCCTTTCTGAGTTGTTGACGTCTTCCTAATGGCTCTCCTCAGCCTTTTTGTTTTCACATCTTGGTGCTAACTTTCTGCCTCATTTAGCTCATATCAATTCACTGGGCTTTACGGATTCAGCATCTCATTCAGCGTCCAGCTCTCTGAAGCAAACTTTGGACAACAGGTAGTTTTTAACCCTGCTCGGATTTTTGTTAAAGGTTGTAGAGTTTGCCTTCGGGATTACAGCCAGTCAGTCAGATTTCTGACAAACTTAAATGTCTTTGGCTGTAAAGAAGGGAAATAATGGTGGACGGCAGGACGGCCCCTTCCTGTTCTGAGCAGACCACCGATTCTAAGGCCAATTGATTTGCTAACCGGCTTGTCCCCACATAATGACTGAGTAGGGATTGATGGAGGTCTTACACCATAAAACTGAGCCACAGCAATTGCCTGCTATTAGGGCTGTATTGTTGTTCACAGAATACCCTCTGCCTAAAGAAAAGATTTGCTCATGCTGTAGCGGGGGGGGCTTTCTCCGTCATTGCTGCATTACATTACATTACCACATTCCCTTTGAGGTCATAATGAAAAAAAAATGTACCCATGTGTCTATAGGAGCAATTACTTTAAGGCTGTTTTGAGATGCGGGCTAAGTAGCTTTATGAGCTGCTGGGTTTTTTTGCAGTTAATCAATCTCTGCTTGGGTGCTGATAGAAGAAGACTTGCCCCTTTTTCATCACATCCTTAACTCCTGTAGTTAGGGCGGGTGCCAGGCTGCTCTGTGCAAGACTGACTGCTTTGTGAAGTAAGCCTGGCAGCTGACATATGAGTCTGAACACAGTTGCTGTCTGCGGTAAGTCGGCAGCCTCGGCACCTGGCTGCTAAGGCAATAAAAAGTAGTGGCGAAGTTTGGTTGCTGTTTTTAAAATGGTTGTTTCTGATTGAGATTTCGCTAACAGGATCTGTTGCTAAAATACTGTGAATAGATTAAAAACAACAGTGAAATTATCCTTTTCAGTATCTGCGTAGCCAAAAATTTGACCATACCATAGAGCTGCACTGCTGATGAAAAACACTTTGTATAAACGGTCCTTTCCTATGATGAACACAGGGAATGCACTTCTGCTGATATAAATTAGTGTGTGCTTCAAAAGTTTATTATTTGCTTTAATTGACTTTTTATCGGTTAGCGCTCCCTTAAACTTTTCCCCTTTTCTTTTCAGCCATTTTTTTGCAACTATTTTCACGTATGTGTGTCTGACCGTAAGTCTGTTTACGTGTCTGTATGTTTCAATATATGTACTTATCTTCACTGCGTAAGTTTTATTAATACTGTAAAGCACCCTATTTTTTGAAAAGTGCTATAAAAATAAAATTATTATTATTATTATTATTATTAACCCACAGATTTCTAATCTGTCCAAGAAATATCCAGCTGTTTGGGAAAGAAAAATATTTGTGAGCTATGTTTGGGGATTTCAGTTTGTGGGGAAATTGGCGAGGGGAAGAAAAGGGAGGAAAATATTAACAGATAAACTAACAAAACTCATAAATTCAATGGTAAATGGCCTGTATTTGTATAGCGCTTTTCTAGTCCCTAAGGACCCCAAAGCGCTTTACAATCTTACATGATGGATAGCTTAAACCAGAGCATGTAGAACTGTCTTACTTCATTTGTGTAAACCAGGTCTTTATAGTAAGCTGATACATACATAATGTTATTCACTGTGTAGAGACAGATTCTTCCACTTCTCATCCAAAGGTAATTTTTTAATAAATGATGATGAAAGCTGGCCATTATTTGATGATGAAATACAGTTGAATTGAGTTAGAGTGTCCGTTTGTACTTGCTGCTATGCCTCCACCCGCTGATAGAGAGTCCCATGAGAGCCTTGTCACTCTAGCCAGCGTTGCTGCTTTAACTTATCCTTACAAACCTTCCCCGTTCTGTCACTCACCCACAAATCCAAACAACAGCCTCTTTTTGCTCCTCTTATCACACCGACTGACAGGGTCACCGGGTTAGTACCACACTGGGCATGCTCAGTCATTCGCGTATTGATATTGATTTTTTTGTACAGTTTGTATGTGGGCACAGAATGAAATGGGGGGTCAAGATGGAGAGCAATAGATAGAATTCTGCCTGGTGATAGAGGATGGAGCCTTCCCTCATCCTCTATTCTCTGCTGCGGGCTGGAGTGAAGGAGCCCCACATCCCACTGTCCCTTTCTGGCTGCCATTCAGCCCCATCGATCTGACTCAGGGCCCAGCCACCCCAAGGGAGACTGGGGCTCTGAGACACACTGCCTCTTTTGTGGAGGGGATCCACCAGTTCAGACTGACAGCCGACAGTGCTGATAAAAATACGTCCCCCGCCTTCCCGTATTGTCCACAGCAGACATGCTGTTCAGGATGTGTAACCTTTAGAAAGCTGGCCAGGCTTTAACGGTCATGCTGACGACCATAATCACTAGAAACTGGAATATTGCCCAAAGCGTCACACCCTTTGGCATTCTCTCATCTTTCCAGCACATCTTGCTGTATTATTTCCCACTGTGATAGTGAAGGCTAGTCACTTTCCTGTGCTCTAATAATTTAGAAATGTCACTGCACTCCGGTGAGTCTCTTAGGCCAATTACTCTAATATTTCCCCTGTGTGTCTGCATTTCTCCTTTTGTACATGTCTTTGCCTTTACGTCAAGGCCTCTGAATTATAAGATACGTTTCGAGAAAGTTCTTTAACTTGGGTGCGAAATTGCTCATAGCGTGTTCGTCATGTTTCACCCTGCCTGACCTGCGTTGCCCCTGTCATTTCCTTCCCTCCAGGGAAGAGAAGGAGCGCTGGATCCGAGCCAAGTACGAGCAGAAGCTGTTCCTGGTGGGACTGCCCCAGTCAGATGTGCCTCTGGGGCAGCAGCTGCTTCGGGCGGTGGTGGAGGATGACCTGAGGTTGGTGGTGCTGCTGCTGGCCCATGGCACCAAGGAGGAGGTTAATGAGACCTACGGGGATGGAGATGGACGCACCGCTCTGCACCTCTCGTGCGCTATGGCCAATGTAGTCATCACACAGCTGCTCATCTGGGTGAGTGGGCTCCACTGAGCGTTGTTGGGAGCATTGTTAAAGGTGGATGAACATTTGTGATTTTAGGGGAAATTATCTGGAAATCTACACAAACTACTGTTTCATTGTATGTTTTGGTATAAATAGTAGCACTTAAGTACTTAGTATTAGGTGGCACTTTGAATTGGATGGACAACAGAGATATTTCAGTGAGTAACTGGGCATAATTTCACAACATGGAAGAATTCATTTGGCAATGTGAAAAAAAAGAGGAGAACCTTGGGGGAAGGCAAATGTAGGAGGCAAAATATTATAGAATATTAGTATTTTCACACAAAATTTCAATATACCTCCAATTAGCCAGTATAATGACTCAATGCAGTGCTGAGCAAAAGTCTTGAATCACCCCTCATTTGTTTCAAAAAGTGGTCTTGAGCAATAGTTCTCCAGGCTTTCTGAAGATCTTCAAGGGTTTTCTTTGGACACTGGCTGCTGTGGATTAGTCACGTGCCTGACCATTTTCAGAGGAGGGTTTTTCCTAAGCTGTTTAACACTGACTTACGAATCATTCAAGTATAAAAACGGCACTCACAACTTAGCAAAGAACCATTTTTTAATTAGTCATCATCACTATGTACAGAGGCGATAAGGAGAAAACAGTGTATACAAGAACTGGACTGAAAATCAGCCCTAACAGGTCTCAGTACATAAGGAGGTCATTACAATGTACAAAGCTTGCCTAATAGAGGCTGTGTCATACATACAGGTGTTCATACCAAATGTTGGCTTTTGTGCTTGTTCAGATGTAACAACGTCTTTCTTATATGCTGTATTTCCAACTTTCCTAGCAAAATACAAAGAAATGGGGGGTGGAGGATGGCTCAAGACTGCACAGTACTGTACCACCCCACCAAAAAAGGGCTTTTCACAGAGTGCTTTCAGGGAAATCAAAAACGTATCACATTATTACTAAATCTAATCAATGAACCTAAATCATAAGCATTAATTCCAGAGGACGTGCCAAAAATAACGTGTAGTTACTTGTACTTTATGCTTATGTCCTAAATTTGGCCTTTGTTCTTTTCTTGCCAACCATTCTCTCCCACAGTACGGTGTGGATGTGAAAAGCCGAGATGCCCGCGGCCAAACGCCGCTGTCCTACGCTCGGCGGGCTGTGAGCCAGGAGTGCGCGGACATATTACTCCAACACGGTTGCCCCAACGACACCAGCAGCCTGACCTCCGTGCCCACGCCCAACATGAGCCGCCGCAACCCCAACATCAACAACAACAACGCCCAGTGTGAGCTCAACCGCAGTATCAGCATCATGTAGGAGCCAGAAAGCAGCTGCAGACGAGCACCCACCTAAACCCACCCGTGTCTCCTCCCAGTACTTCCTCCTCTGTTTCTCACACTGTGTAACCCAAAACCAGTACGCACAGATAGGTATCAGGAGTGACGGACCTACTGCAGATATTCCACCGCGCTGACAGAAGCGGGAGCGTTTGGGGTTTCGGACATTGTACATTGTTTATTTTATATTATTATTTTTTATTCCTGTTGTTTGTTAAATTTATTCAATCTCGGTCTGAAGTGATCACGATGAGCTTTAAGCTTTTTTGTTTTTTAAGCGTCAACCAAACAAATGACTTACTTTGGCATTCATACCTACTCTACGAAAAGCATTTCCTTAATGCTTGAACATTTCCTTTTTATGTCTTCCCCTTCTGCGATGTGAACTGATTATACAGTGTGAATGAGAAACTTCCTTCAAATTTCCAATCCTAAGTGTAATAACATAAAACTGTAAAGAATAGTTTTAGAAGTGACAAAACACTGATGTGGGAAAGAAACTAAATCTCTCTTGATATCAGTGGCTGTTGCAGGCTTTCGTAATGATGCATGTCTTCAACACAGCTATCAAACTCTTGACATACTATTCATATACAAAGGCAAAGCAATTATAGTTAAAGAGTCCAAATGATTTAGATACTTAATTTACAGGGAAATGGATTCAGATCATCATAAAGGAGTTGATTGCACAATTCCTATCGGGTGAAATTGAGTCATTTCCTTCGCCACCCTTATTGTGATGCTCGGGTAAAAGTGTCCGTGACTACAAAGGAATTAAAGGGCATAATGTTTTATGACCAGTGAGCCACATGGCTTTGTACGCGTTCCTCTTCAATCAGAATTCATTCAGATTCAAAGGTTTGATTAAAGCAGTGAAATTGTGCCATTACAATCTTTTTGTTGGAGTAATTTCCCAAATGACAAGATTGTGTTGATAATTGACACAGATTCGCGCAATTTCATCCCGTGAGCGTCCTGGAATATCCACTCGCCTCCTGGGGCCGAAGGCTGTCGTATTTGGTACTCTAAAGAAGACTTCCTCTGTTGTTGCTGTGAAATGCATATACTGGTACTGTGTGTGTGCGCGCGCGCGTGTGCGTCCGTACACAACGCTACGATACGTTTGTGCTCGCGTGTTCGTGGGCATTTCTGTTGTTGAAAGGGCGCCGGAGAGGAGACAGAAACTGTCAGTGACGATTTGGGATCATAACTGTGTAACAATGTACAGACCACTGTAAAAAGTAGTTCTTCTTCCTTTGCCTTATTCCTTATAAGAAGTTTGAACTTAGTCGATGAGAAGCAGCCTTTTACCTTCTCCTTAAACCTCTGTGCTCTCCCCCTGAGAACCTGTCAGCCCGAAAGCAGGGAGCTAACAACGCGCATTCACGTGACTGACGTGAGACATTTAGGGATTCAAATGAGCAAAGATGTTCATATATACAGAGAGACGAGTATAATTAGTTTGCATTATTACAAATGTACAGTATTCCACAGACGTGATAAGCCAGCTCATTTAGAGTAAGTGGGACTCGGACGTAAAAATGACTTTAGATGGAGTCGGCACAATGTGGGTGTATTTCTCCTTTTATTAAACTGCCATTTGTGAGGTTTTAAAACATCTTGATTTTACGTGTTTACATAGGCAGAATGTTTGTTTACAGAGCAAGTTATGAACTTGGTACCTTATCTACATGGTTTCGTTGTTGCGTTACAGTATTCCTGTTTTCAGAGCCTACTGAAAATGACCATGGGGTCAAAAGAGGGTTTTGTTCATCCAGGCGATGGAGATACTGTAAAGGAAAGTTTTGACATTTAAAAAAAAATAATGCTTATTTGCTTTCTTGATGGGAAGATTGTGTACAGATGTTTTTCCAGAGCAGCCATATGAAGTAGTTATCAACCACATTTGGTAAAGGTTCTACTTAGGTACATTGCACCTTGTTTACAGAGCCGTTACCACGATGGAACTAGGCTTAATAAAGAAGTTACTCCATACGTCCCTATATTTCTGGGGTTTCTTGCTCTGGAGTTTATGCACACCTAACAGTCGTATCGATCTTCCTGTCTTCCTCCCAGCAAGAGGCGAATAAGCATATTTAATAAAATGTCAAATTAATCTTTGAAGACATCCCCAAAAGAAATCAAACTGACTTCTTTGAATTTACTAGTACTGTAATGTGATACTGGCCTTATTTCTGATCTTTACTTGACCAACCTGTTTCATTGAGTGCATTTTGTTGTCCAAGGGGATCAGTAAGAGGAGTTAAGCGTGTACAGTGATTACCCTTATTTACATACTGTAGATGATTTAAAAAAAACACTAGAAATCTGCCTGTTTTTCCCCTGAAAACAAGATGAAGTGTAAATATTAGCTTAATGCTTTTATCTGAAGACAAACTCCTGAACTGAAATGGTTTTCGGTCTTCCTGACCAACAAACCGTATTTTGATATGTTTTGTTTTGTTTGTTTGTTTCTTCTTTGGCATATTTTTTTAAGGTACTTCTGTTTGGTCTTGCCGTTAACCGACCATCTTTGGTACTTGTGTATAATGATGTACATTTAACATATTTATAATGCAGTATGTAAATATATTTTCTTGTTTTTGTTTTGTTTTTTGCTCATTTTCCTATTGTAATTCCTTTACATTCAGAACGTGAATCAAAAGCTAAAGAATAACTTGTTGTATGCTTGGATGCTTGGCTGACAGTTGACCTATTAATAAACACTCAAATAAAAACGATGTAGCCTTCCCTGGATTTAGGGAAATCAACGCATTTGTCTTGTGTATGTGTGTGTGTGTGGCTCACTCATTATCCATCACACTCCTGTCTCTCCCATCTCTTGTCTTGCTGTGCCTTAACGGTGAAGGTGAGGCTTTCTTTCAAATTAGAAGTCGCGTTTCCTCTTTTGCGTGTCCCTTCATCAAACTTCGTGTCCGAAACAACTCAGCCAGGCCTGCCTCGAGGTAAGTGAACCACCCTCTTCACTTCCTGCTCGAGGGACCCCCAACAGTTGCTGAAAGAGGATTAAGATAAAGAGCTGGGCTTAGTGTCAGGCAGCACAACACTGTGGGGAAAACTGAAAGATCTGTGTTCAGAGGAGTCAAGCCCTCACTAATCCACTTCTTATTTCCTGCTAATCTTGTCTCAGCATATCTTCATCCCCTTCCTCTTTCTGTTGGCCAGCATTGTTTGCTCTTTATCACCTGGTTTCTCTTTAGTTTCTCCTCTTCCTCCCTCAGCGCTGCCTTGAAATGGAGACCGACTCCCCCATGTCACGCTTTAAAGCTCTTAAAAACAAAATTTCTCAACCAACTTCCTTATTAGTAATTGGGTAGTATTGTTCTTGCTTACTTCACCTTGCGGATTAGTGACCTTCCTCTGGAGTCTCCTCAGAGGGAGGAAATTAATAGGGCTAATTTAGAATAACATTATCACCAGCTATCCTTTAGCAGCATTAGATGGGAGGTGTTCGGTTGCTGTCATGAAAAATCGAATCCTTCTCACATTCCTTTGAACTTATTTTCGTTTATACTCCTTCTCTTTTTGGCCTCTATGGACTAATCATGAGATATATATCTAACGATTCCTCCAGTTTGGCTTTCGATACCAATGAGCAACTATTTGGAGGAAAAGTTCAGTTTACAAAGAGCTGAGAGTTAACTCAGATTAAGGTAGCAGGCCATGAAACCCAGGGAATGTAAAAAAATGATATCAAATGAACCTTTAAAGGTAGTCTGTGGGACTATTGCAAGATCAGGTAACACTCTTGTGTTTTGTTTAATAATAATAATTGTAGATTTAAGATTTATAAACCTTCAAGGTCTTTAATGTCAAAATTTAAAGGGTTTGCTCGCACATATCTAAACTAGTGCTTGTCTGTTCTTACCTAGGGAGAAAAAAAAAGGTCTTGTAATTTATTACCATGCCTCGTGTCTTGGCAGACCCCGGCCACTTGTGTTTGTTGTGGTGAGACTGGAGCGCTTGTTTGCACCGCCGTGTGTTTTGATATTTCATCAGGGCTTGCTAAACAGTGAGGAGGGCTCTCTGCCGCCCACCTCTTCTCAGACAAATTGCCTCCGAGATTGCAGAGGTGGGTCTGAGGCTGATGGATGGGCACACAAAGACCTGACGAGACCATATTTGCAAACATTAAATCCATACTTCCCTTATGCAGAAGCTGCTTGGCCGCAGGTCACCGGCAGTGAGTGATGCACCCAGTCCTGATATGAATGCTGCATCAAGGTGGCACTGAACAAATGTTTATCTTACATGTTCCTTGCTGCCTGTCCTGATGTGGATGTGTTCTGTTGCTCCCTGTTTTTCCTCCTCTTTTCAATCTTGCAGTCTCTTTAACCAGTAATTATATCCTCTCTTGCCCTGACCCTCTCTCCTCTCCTGAATCCCCCACAGACTTAAACATCCATTATCAATTCCAGCTCCATCATGTCTGAGCAGTACATCCATGTTGCACCCTGCCCTTCCTGACTGCCCCACGTCTCCATACTCATTTCCCCATCCTCTCAGTGATCGACCTCTCTTTCCCTACTTGCTGCCCAACCTGGCTGCTTCATACCCACCGTGCCATCTTCCTCTTCACCCTCCTCTCACTCCTTTGTCTTATATAAACGCTCTGTTCCCATCACTCTCTCCCTTTCCCTCCTTCTTCCCTTACTTTTTCTCCCCTTCCCCGTTGGCTTTTGCCTGCATTTTGCTGTTAATTTGCCTGAGAATGCATTAGCTGTAATGAAGGCTGAGGGCCGAGGGAATCCTCCAGGGTTCCATTAATCATCCCCCCTCAGACAGGCAACCTTGATTACAAGTGGCAAGAAATTCATTAGAGCCGGGCCTCTGACAACTCTTATCTCCGCCACTAGATCTGACTCATTAGGCAGCCAAATTAAAGCTATGATGGCCCTGATGAAACTCATCGCTTGTTTATCTTGTGCGATTTGATGCATCTGCCCATACATCACTGTAGCCACGACCGTCCGGACCCTCCCAAGAAGTCAGGCCTCCAGTCGGCGCTGAGCAGCCTGCACACTCACACAACCAAGCCAGTAATGAGCTCCCTCGCTTTCCTCCCTCCCTTTCTCTCTCTCTCTCTCTCTGCAGGTGGGAATGAGGGAATAGTTACACGTCTTTGCTGGAAAGAACTTCTGATATTTCAATTTGTGATTCAAGTAGCACAATGGCAGAATATGGAGTCTCGAGATTGAAGTGTTTACTGAATGTGCGGCTTAAAAAGAACAGACTGTTAGAAACTTTGAATGGATTAACACAGTAACCCGAGAAACTCAAGTCTGCTACACATTACTCTCCTCCAGAAAGCTTCTGCACGTTAATAATTCATTAATAATAACAGCAATATTATTTCTTTCCACACTAACAGCTCTAAACCTGCAGGATCTCAGTGATAACAGCCAGTGCCTATCATGAGTTTTGTCATGGCTCCTCATCGTCAGTCCCTCCATGCAGCGCATGCATGGGGTCTGAAATAGCTGTGGCACTCTGGCACAGTGACGTGGAAATAACCAACTATGTTAGTCAGCTCTTGGACCATAATCAAACTTCCACTGCACCTTCACACGATCATCACTCCTTGAATCCCCATGTGAGTGTCACAATCTTAATGCATGAGGTGGACGGTGAATTTAAGTTTACTACTCATGGGTGCCCGGGTCATGAAGTGTCTGTTTATGCTCTGAGGTCAAGCCTGTATTCAACAGAGGCGTGAGGAAAATTAAATGTAAAGATGATTATAGACGTCTGTTGCTATTTGAGATTAGTTTTTTTTTTAAAAACCCAAACCCACCTTATTGTGGCAAAAGTTTAATTTCATGAAATATTAATTATCTGAGGAATCCTGCCCCATTATCATATTTCAAATGATAAATAAATAAACGTGATCTGACGTCTACTGAATCTTTCTGGAATCACGAAGACCATCTGATATAAAGTTAAAAAAAATCCAACATAAGATTTTGTGCAAGCAGCTCAGAGACAGCGTGTAAACCGAGAACCGTGATGAAAGTTTTCACAAAAACACCAAGCCTTCCTCCTGTAATAGGGTAGCTGTTTCTGGTTAGAGATTATGTTAATACTGCTGGCATGTAGAGTACAATTTCCGATTTGATTTCATTTAGCACCGCTTTTATTCGCTCACGTCTGTTTCTGTAAGTACAAGACGAGTAACTGCATTTACTAGCTACAGGTCTGTGTATGTATCCTGAAGAAAATCCGCGTTTTAGGAGCAACATAGCTTCTTACAATCATAACATTCATTAGAAATCAAACTTATAAATATCGTCTACTTCGGCCATTGAAACAAAAGATGAAATACTTCATATTTTAGTAAATCTCGAAAGATGTCGACATTTCTGAGGGATATTAGTTGTATTAAAATGATGCATAAAGTATCTATTAGGTGACACAGCACCAATAAATTATGCCTTCAAAGCGGACTTTAATGCGTCCTATTAAATGACTTCTTGTTCATATTTAGTTCTTTTTGGATCGATTTACAAGAAAAAATTTTTAGCGCCACGAGATTAAAGAGCAGATGTCTGTTTGTGTCGGTGCAGTGACTGATAGAGAAGTTCATTACAGAGTGTTGAATGTGCTCAGCCTAATGAGGATCCATCAGTTCAGTTGAGACAACATGGCCTCCTAAAGAGAAATCAATCACTGCTGCTGCTACCTTAAAAAAGACTGTTCCACGTCTCAGGTCCTTGATGTATCTAAAATAAAATAAAAAATAAAATAAAATAAAATAAATAATTAATAGATTCTAAAAGAATTTGCAACTTCAGGAAATTAAGACTAACAGATGTGCAGCAGAAGCTATGAAATTACACAAAAACAGACATTAATGTGCTTCTAACGCCTCACTGAAACTCTCTAAAAAATGCTTTAAAAAGGTCTTCTAAGTCCAAAAAAAATGAACAGAAATATTTTTTATGATAAAATTTCAACGTTTCATCAGGATATATTTTTAGTCAAAACAGCCGCCTGACCGTAGTTTTTTTTTTAAAAATGAACTTGTTCAATAATCTTTCGTGATGTTTAAACAGTAAAGGCCACCTTTGTTTTCATTTTAGCGTAATCAAATGATTTCAACAGCTGTTGCTCTACATTTTAATAACAATGATTCAACCTGGATTCCAGCTTTCGTATAAAGCGATTTATTAGGTCAATATACTTTACAGTTGTCTCTTGTTTGGTCGTTAATTCCTTCACATTTTTTTTGTTCTTCCACAAATAGCTTTAAAAGGTGGTTTCTACACTTGCCAAACAAAAAACGCCTTAAGTTACATGCAAATGTCTCCAACAAATTGTACGAAACACAAAACAAACAAACAAAAAAATAAATCCAGAATAGCTTCATCAAATGAGGACATGCACATAACCAACAAAACAGTTTGGCCCTACATATAAATACTTAAAAAAATCTTTACAGTCGCATCTCATAGTGCTCATTTGTACCAGTTTTTACCCATTTATATTTACATATTAACAGAAACAATAAATAAAAATGAGAGCATATTGCCAAATAATTGGTCTGTCTGTGAGTAAATCCTCTTCTCCCTCAGACAAAATAATTGGAACATCCTTTTTGTGCTTCATGCGTTCAACAAATCAGTGGAACCTAGAGTCAAGTGTTTCTAATAATATTCTTTTTTTTGATTTTCATCTCAGTTCATGGCCTGGTCCCTTGCTCTATTTGTTGATGCTGACTCCTCACAGCGAACCTGTTGACGTGCACCGGGATGGGGACCACAATTTTGGGATTTCTCACCGGTTCTCCCGACCGGTTGTTGACGTTGCCCGCTTTGATCCGTTTCCACTTGGCCCTACGGTTCTGAAACCAGATCTTCACCTGCACCTCGCTCAGTTTGAGTGCGTGTGCGATCTGGGAGCGTTCAGTCAGAGAAAGGTATTTTTTACAGTGAAACTCCTTTTCGAGTTCGAGTAGCTGCTCGCTGGTAAAAGCTGTTCGTCTCCTCCGGCTCTTCCCTGCTGAGCTGCCGGTCGGTAGCGCCTCCTGCGAGCCCGTTTTTAGTTTGCTCTTCTGGGACAGGGCGCCGCAGTTGTTGCCGTCCGAGAAACTTTCGTTCTCGCTGTCCGCGGAGCTGTCCTCTCGGTCGCTGCAAACGGTGTCTGCTGATTTTAGGTCCAGCTTCTCGTCGTCTGAACTGTAGAGTTTGGTCTCGCCTAAAATGCGAAGATAAACAAAGAACACACGCAAACATACGCATTTAGTGATTTTATAGTTTATGATCCCGCAAATCAGCGGTGACAGCTGCAGATGTCTCACAACGTTGGACGACACTTGGTGTGTTTTGGGGGAAAAAGGCTGGCAGAGATCATGTGAAAGAACTTTTTTTTTTCTTTTTTTGAAATTTCAGAAAAAAATCAGATCAGTCATGCTGAATCATCAGCGGTTTGTTTGTGGTCACTCAGTTGTTCCATAAGTTTCCACCGCAATGCTGCATCCACATATAGACTGGAGTTCTTGGCATTTAGCTCTGTTTTATGCTATAATCAAGACTGGTTCAGAAATCATTCCAAATGCGGCCTTTTAAAATAGCAAATGTGCCTGAAACGGCAGTTCCCTCATAAAGCTTCGCTTTATGCTGCATACTCAGGATTTAGTAAAATGCATTTTAATCAAGAGCTCTAAATGTGAAAAGATGAGATTAACTAGAACTATACACCATACCTGCTAATTCATCTTCACCCAAGAGGCCACTAATCTCCGCTTTATCGCATTTTACGCACAGTGGTCACTTTTACGCGGCAGCCCCCGAGGCTTAAATATAATGAAAGAGAATGACTTGTAGAAGTGGTTGAGCCTACCTGATATTGTCTGAAAAGTTTCCGAGAAGTTGAGCATCTCAGAGCTCTTGTCCCGGCTGTGCAGCTCCTCGGAGTGTGGGCTTTCTTGCCTTCTCGCTCCCGGGTCGGCAGCGCTTAAACGTGGACCAGGCAGCTCTTGTGGTGGATAGAAACTGTCCGGGGGATCCGAGAAACTTGGCATCGTTGTTGTGAGCGCAACCATGGACGGCACCCCCTGTCCCAAACTGGCACAGAACGTGTTGGTGAGTCGTCCCGCAAAAGAAGCCAATGGCGCGAGTGGAGGTATACCAGACGATAAAGGAGAATGGGATAAAGCTTGTGGGATAACCAAAGGTCTGTATGGCATGAACATAGGATAGCCCGTGTAGAGCAGGTGTCCCGGTCTGGGCTGAGGGGTCCCTATCAGGGAATCGATTGAAAACGCCGTCCCTTGCCCGCCTGGTCGCTGCATTTTGCAGGCAAACACTTTTGTTCGGTGAAAACTTGAAAGCAAATGTCCTTCCGTCGACGACGAGCAAAACTTTCAGTTTAAAGAGAGCGTGAATTGAAAGTAGATCCTCTGCTGTGTTGTCATCCCTGGAAGTAGACCTCTTCTTCGGATATGTGCGCTCTAAATGCTTCAGTCAGTCGGACGCTTTGTTGTGTGCACCAGCGCTACCCTTTCCCTCTTATTTGTCACACACTGAGACATAAACACACGCTCCCTCTTTCTATCTGTCCCCTCTTTCCAACTCCTCCCTTCACCCCTCTCTGATGCACAGTGTGTGTGTGCGCGAGGAAAGAGAGGGCGAGAGCGCATTGGTTATCATCTGCAATACAAGAAGAATGAAAAGGGGGTGTTTCCCTGGGGGCTCATCCATCTTCCTCAAATTACGCTTCATTTCCTTATTCAGCCTCTGACTTTTTGGCCGTCTTGAGAGGCGGTAGTTTCCCAGTGGAGACCAAATAGACGAGTCACCCCCCTCATCCACCCCTCCTCAAGCCCTCCTCCCCTTTTGCCAGGTTCACCATTGACTGCAAAACGGTGTGAGAGACTGTTCCAGCCCTTCCCCTTCTATAATCGTTGACCACACCAACCCAATCAGCTATTATTAATTTTGATTGATGATAAGTAATTACTCTGGATTCAAGGGACAGCATAAAACAACGGTGGCTTTTGTTGAAATATTGGGACCGATGGGCATCAGAGTCGGGAGGGAGGAGAGGCAGATGTTTCTCCCATTCTCCGCGGCTAAAAACAATGCGTTTGGCTTCAGAAAGAAGAAGTGCCACGACAATCGCTCCCCGGAGAGAGAGCAAGCGAGGTAGAGAGAGAGCGAGAGAGAGATGCTGCTTGCGAAATTAGATTCAGATAAAAGCCGTTTGTAAGGTCAACTTCAGTGTAGACACAGACCCACAGTGGCTAAAGTTACTACCGGTAATCCCCAAATCTAAATCTATAAATCTATAAACTTTAATCTCTTTTGCTGGCCATATGCCAATTAAAACAACGTGTGCTTTTTTTTTTCTTTCTTTCTTTTTTTAGAAACTAAATAAAGCACTAATTTTACTGTGCGCTTTTGGAAAAGTAATTTGTCCCTGATCAAAGTCGCATAGGGTGGGAAGAAAAAAAATCTCTTTTCTTAAGCACTGGTTTAATCGCAGATCATCTCACCTTTTAAATGGCAATGGGAACTGATGATGATTAGCCCTATTGAGTCCTGGGTGCCCGGGCTCTCCAACTGGTCGTCTGATTGCATGAGGACATAAACATATCACCACCGACTCTGATTAGCAGTGGAGGGCCAGGGCAGGCTAATTCTTATAATTGCAAGTGACTTCAGCAGCACCTCGCTTTGATCTACTGAAACCATTTGCCGAGCTCGTCTTCCTTTCTTTTTCGGGTTATTCTGAGTTTACGTTGCTGCTCTTTGCGCGCTTTGTGAACGAAATTCTGTGATTGCCTGTTTCATTTCTTAAAGACCAATCAAGACTGTGTTAAAATAGGGCCTATGTTCTCAACCTCTTTATGACTAAAAACAAAGTTTTATACGGCAGGGATATAAAAATGATACCGAACCTCTATCTGCTGTCTGTAAATTCACATTAAAGCTGTTTTCCCCCCGTGTAATAATTTTAAAAAGGTCCAGATCGTCTCCATCTAAACTTTTCCACCCAGTAAGTAATGGAACAGGAGAAGCGCTCTTTTTTTCGCCCGTGTTGTTCTAACCTCAAAAACCAAATCTAAAAATAATTTCACAACACACATTCAAATATCTCTAAAAGTTATTCAACATATTTCTGCTTAATTTGATTTAAATTGTAAATTTTTGAGGGCATACTGGATTGGATACCGGTGCTTCCTAAAATATTTTTGTGTTATAAATTAGTAATTTCCAGAAAAACGCGGCAATGACAAAACAGCCAGTAAACACACACAGAGAAGAATGACTACAAGCAAAAACATGACAGAAAAATATAAAAACACGAAACATGAAAAGAACAATGACCAGATCATGCAGCAGTAGTGGAAAACTTTATTTTCATTTAAAGCCTGTTTTAATCATATATTCATATAATTACAGGCATCTCAAACGATTAATGCAAATATTTTGATAGCAATACTCGATGTGCAAAACATAATTACTATGCTCCCTAGAGCTGACCTATGATAATAACTATGTATACAATTTAAAGCAAGTCGTCCTTTTTAAATTAAAGTGTAAAAGTAAGAGAAAAAGAAAAGAAAAAGTGATCAAAAAAGTAAAGAAAATATAAACCAATATAGCTGCAGCCCCACTGCATAATTTAATAATTCTAGTCTGTAGCGCCCTCTTGTGGTGCAACATCAAACGTGTTTCTGCGCTGAGACATGGATCAAAACATGACAGGAAACGACTCTAAGTCTGCCTCCTGAAAATCTTATGTATGGCAGCACGCAACCTAAAAAAAATCTGTGTATTGATTCACATTGTTGGACTTTTCTCACCATCGATATTTGGTACAAATATTCACACTCAGATTGGACTTTTAGTGAATGTATCCTCTGAAATCCAGGAGAAGATAGTTCTTGATGAACTTGGGCAGATCGAGCTTTGGGACCACTTTGTGTACCCGGCCTTCCAGGAATCTCCTGAGACTGCAGCGAGCCAAGTGTTGCAACGAGCGAGGAGTCATTTCCAGGGAGAAGACTGACTCATAAAATTCTTTGTGTTCCTTTTTTGGACAGAAACACACAAAAAATAGATTTAACTGATGAACTGATACTAGATTGATGGCTCTATATTGATGCTTTGATATTCTGAGTTTAGTTTTGCAATCAGCTTATATTTAAAAATGAATGATTAAAAAATAGCTTTCTGAATATAAAATAATGATAAATTACTTAATGTTCTTTTCATTTTTAAAAGCCCTCATATTTATAAGAAACGACAATATTTTTCTCTACCTAAATGGCTGAGATGGGTCACTTTAAAAGTATTAATTTAAAGACAATGAAGACTAAAACATTTAACTAAACATAATAATAATAATAATTAAAAAATGGTAAACCTAATTCATAATTTCACATTTAAAAAGCTTGCCTTAAACACCTCCTCTGACACGGACTCAACCCAGGTGTCCGTGACTTTGAGGTGACTGTAGGCATTCAGGAGAACCTCAACAGTGCGTGGCGATTTGGAGCAGTGCATCAAAACCTGCAAGGTGCATCACAACTCAGAGCAAAGCAGTACGATTTAAACAATCAACATTTAAGTTCACGAGCAAGCATGTGACTCCATAGAACTGAAGAAATAAAGTAATTAAACACTTGTGAAATGAACAGATTGGTCTTCCCTCCAGGGGTTTAACTGGAAATTATGCAATTAGTGCTAATTAATCTCCTATTAACACTTGCCTAATTAGGAACCAGGCATTTTGTGTAGTGCACGTGGGTTCACTGATAGTTGTAGTCTGTTTCCCGCTGAGAGTGCAACACTTCATGTTGTGCCATGAGATGGTAATGATTTGAATGTGAAGTTGTGAAGTCTGGAATATCGCAAGGAACAGTGTAGTGTTTCAAAGAAATCTTAGTCAAGGTGTTACATGTGCAGTACTTGCTAATTATGCAAAATGAGCCACCTTGATGAATAATTGGCTGTAGCCGTGATAGCATGCTTCTCCACACGTTTTATTCTGATTCCATGTAATATTCAAGCATTTGGGTCCCTACCTTCGGAAGAGCACCGGGCCACACCCGAATGGAGCCGTGGTTGAGCAGAGAGCGGACAATCCTCTCAGGACTATGGGAAATCTTGTAGGCCACCACCTTCAGGATGTTGTGCATTGGAGCTTCACCTCCATAGTCCATGTTGTTAACACAGGCCCCATTTTCCAGCAGCAGATCCACTATGTCTGGGTTCGCATTCTTACAGGCCATGTGCAAAGGAGTGCGTTTGTCCTGTTCCTCAGTGTGGATGTTGGCCCCTGCGTTTATCAGTATCTGACACACCTTGAAATAATTACGGAGATCCTGTGCCTCCTGGGGCTGTGAGCAAGCAGAATTGATGGAGGTGAGACCCTCATAGTTCTGTTTGTCCACAGCAGCTCCATGACGCAGGTACAGCTCAGTGTGGTCTGGGAGGCCATTCCTGGCAGCCACATGGAGAGGAGTGTCATATTCATCTACAGTGCAGCCGTTGATTGCAGCTCCATACTGAAGGAGATACTTGGCACATCTGCAGACAGGATTAATAGAATCAGGTAGATCAGTTGTTCCTACACTTTAGATTTTTTTTCCCTTTCAGATTCAAAGGCATTTTAATGCATTATGCTTTTTGTCAGCTGTTTATATTACAGCAAAATTTACAACTAGGGGCAGCAGCAGTCCCAAATTTAATATATTTTACTGTCACTTGTAGCTTCACCTCCTGCTCCTGGAATATGTAACTCCTGAAGGAGGAAATGACAGAAACAACAGAATGTTTACTCTGCAATAAATACACCTTTTGCTCAGGTAAATATACTCAGGGGTTTTGTTTGCTTTTATATAACCTTGCAGCTACAAGGATACAAGTTCAAGTACTGGTGCTTAAGACTGACTGCACTAGATGAGGAATGAAAATACCCTTACATAGTTTTACTGGATTTCACTTACTCAAGGGATTCAGGGCTTGTACAAACATGCAAAGGCAGAAGGCCGTCCTCTGAGACAGCATTGGCATTGGCACCGTGCATCAGCAAGAGTTTGGCACACTCTGGTTGGCAGTTATCACAAGCCTCGTGCAGCGCAGTGGTGCCGCCAGGTGCTAGGTCAACATCTGCGCCGCGCTGCAGCAGGAGCCTCAGGCAGTCCGCGAAGCCTCGACCAGCTGTGATGTGAAGCGGTGTCGTCAGCTCCTGCTCATAAGTCAGTGACCACAGTCCTACCAACAGGGAGCAAAAGTGTCATGAAGACAACATTGAACTCAAGCCATAAAGTATATATGTCACATATATGCTTCAGCAGATATAGTATACAGCAGGGGTGACAAAAATAAGGCCTGGGGGCCAGAATAGGTATGGCAAGGCTTCAGTCCAGCCCAGGGGATGGCTTTTGGAAAACATTAGATAGGGAATACATTTTTGGATTTTCAACTGTAAATTTATATGTTTTACAGCTTTTCCCGCTATAAAATAGACATAGTTAAGTAATAGATAAAGAATGAAATGACAGAGAAGTACCTGTTTTTCTTGGTTAAAACATAAAACTTTCAGTGGAACAAAAACCTTAGGTTTTTAAATACACGATAGTCTGAGCTACCAGGCATTTTTTTGTACTTTTACACATTTATCATGCGGGAAAAACTGAGATGTCATGTTGAAACTACACTTCTTTATCTTATATTAAGGTACCTCTGGGATCAGATGTTTGGTTAAACATCCTTACACTGACAAAGTTGAGTTTCACCCGTCTCGCCCACTTAAAATCAAAGTGGACTGTATGTAACCCTCAATGTAATTTGACATCCCTGGTATACAGCGTAACATTTTAATGTACTCATAACATGTTTCATCAAAATCTAGTTTAACCTTGCTGATGCAAGATTAAACATAAAAATCAAGGACCTACTCAGGCCTCTGTAGTTAAATCTAAAGTTCTTCCACTCCTCCAAGTTGCTGGTGTCATAAATTGCATCAATAAGGTAGCCATACTCATCATCATCCACGATACCGAGGATAGTCAGCTCATCGCCCACGAGCAAAGAGTTCCAGAACTGCAGGATACAACCTGTAGCCTTGGCTGTGGCGATCACATCTTCTCTGTATTTCTTTTGTTTGCGCCACTTCACTCTAGGTGCTACGTAAGCCATATTACAGCGAGCTAGTTTGTTTTTAAAATGTATTAGTTGTGAGGTTTCTCCTGAAGCACCACTTATGCAGGTTGTTTGTGCAGACAGGGCTATTTCAGGGAGGTGTTATGTGATATTGTGCTTGACCCTTTGAACCAGTGGCATGAGAGCCAATGACTGCATTGCATGTAACCTGCCTAATTATCCAGCTAATACAGTTTTGCAGTCTAAGAAATTAGAAGTGACACATTATTTAGCAACAACAAAAAAGTTCTTTATGATGTTTTGCCAGTGACGAAACAAGTTATTGAAAACGGACACTGACTCAGTCTTTAATGGAAGGGTCACAACTGAATCTAATGGATTGTCCTGTTGCACAGAACAAACAGATGACTCGCAGGTCTGATTATGTGGTGGGCATATGATGGTTTCTATAAATAGCTCTTCGGGTTCTGTGGCTATAAATATTGCATTGATTTATCGAGCGAGAGGCGCCAGATGCACGTTGCTCAGCAATGCACAGCAGTGATTTCTTTATATGTTTTTGCCTTTAGTTTTTTCGTGAAATCACAGGAAATATCGGTTGTGTTCAAACCATTCTGATTTTTGGATGCCAATCTCGAGAAAATACGGTCCGATTCATGTGACTTCTTAGATCACTGATGAAGACAGATGTTGTCTCTTACCTTCCCCTCTGGCAGCCCAGCGCATTTCCCCTCCCTGTGGCTCAATGATGAAGTTTGCTGTGGATCCTCTAGGAAAAAAGTGCTGCATAGCCTCCAGGTCTCCTGTATACAAAGCATTGTGGATGACCACATCGTGGCAGACAGCTGGTGGCAGGGACTTCAGGAGTGCTCTGTTGTTGGCCTCCTTCTTCAGCATATAGCTACTCAGATTATGAGAGGCAAGTTGCCTGCTGTACTTGTATCTCTCTAGCGTGTCCTTGTCAAGTTCAAGAGAACGCAAGGCCATGGACGTGAAGACAAAGCTGCCTCTCGACATGCTTGTTGTGCGATATGTGTATGATTATGTCTAACAAGTCCCTTCTCTCTGTTTCTGTTGTTATTTCACTCTCTCTGGCTGATGTCCACTTTGTACCCGCCGGCTGTTCACAGGGTTGATTCACCGAGTTGTTTTGATATTCGGCATGAGACCCTCCCTGCAGCGTGACAAGTAAATGCTATTTTTATGTCTCACACGCAGCCACTCAAACCTCTCCTGTTTGCCTCCAGCAAAGTTATAAAGTCTCTCTGTTAGGCTGCTAGTATCAAACCCAGTGCATGCTGTTTTAAAAGTAATACAATGTTTACTAAAATTACATGTAATTTAGCAAAACTTTACCAAAAGGAGGCTTAAAAACTACTGATTTTCAGTGTGGTTCTTTCAACTTTCCCTACTTTAAATCTATTGAGCATAATAAGTCTGAAAAGTCAGTGGATGTGAACCTTTTTGTCCACTGTTCACCTTCACTGTTCTAACAAAACAAACAAAAAAAAAAAAAGGTAAAAAAAAAAAAATCTCCAGACCTATAAGGTCAGATTTTGCCATGACATTTTTCTTAGAGGAAGAGCAAATAAGAATGCCCTATTTGTAAGCCCCTGAGTAGCTAGCAGAATGCCTTTTTCAGCTCAGTATTTTTTTTCCAAGAGCTTTAATGGATTTTATGTATCCACATGGCTCCCTGCATTAGAACATTAGGCTGAATGACTGGCAACCGCTGTGTCACTCTGCCCCACGTGTAGTGTTCTGATGGCGGAGGGACGGCACATAATTAAGCCTCTTAAGCCTACTCGCTAGGCATCTGACAAACATCTCTTTTGACTGATGAACAACCATTTTCCAGTAGTAGAAATTCTACCCAGCAGAAAAAAACTAAACAAAACAAAAAACCCAAAACAAAACAGATCTCACAGCTCTGTAGACACCAAGGATGGAAGGGTGACCTTCAATTTGACACCATCACCATCTAATTTTAGCAGTATTTGATACATTGCGTATCAAAAACACACTTTTTAAGGTGTATTTATCCGCCTTCATGTTGGAGTCTATTAAGATGCCTGCAAGCTCTGCGGAAAACAAAGTTTGCGCCACAGGTGGAGAAATACACGATATTGGCGAAGAGGTTTTACCTTCTTTTCTACTCGAAAACACAGAGGCAGAGCCGCATCTCATCTATACCTTAACGACTGTTCTGGTATGGAAATCAAGGTCATTTATTTTATGTTACAGTTGGTAATAGATGCCACATTAAACTGAAGGCGAGTAAGAGTTTCAACTTTGAAAACACACATTACCAGAGAGAGACTAGGAATATTGTTTTTGCGGCTGGAGTACATCCTTTTAAATGATATACATAATGAGTTTATAATATGCATCTGGGCTACCTCCTCTCTACTTTGATGTCTTCCAAATGGCCCGGGTGTCATCAGCAAAACATGTAGGCACTTTCCCGCCTCATTGACTCCCAAATGTATTTTAAATATCATTCCTGGTAACGCAATTATTTAAAACGCTGAACTAAACACTTACTAATGGGGAAAAAGACAGCCACTTCGATAAATTCATTTCTCAAATGGTGGGCATTCGTGTTTCCTTTTTCCTCCCCTTTTCTCTCTCTCTGTGAAGCGGAGGCAACTCTGATGATAACAAAAAAACATCAGCAGCAGTAACACCCCCTGCCCTCACAGCCCCCTGTGGACATATTAAATCTATGGTTTCCTCACATTACCCACCAGTAGCTGCCTCTCCAAGGCTTTCTGCATTGTGGTCAACCACCTTCCTATCCCAAGGCAGTCAGTAAGAGGCTGGACATCAGCAACGGCCCTGATGAGCGCGAGGCACTTCATTTATGCAATCATAGGCAATTAGTTCCCTCTGATTATGAGGCTCTTAATGCTATTTTGAGTACTGTGTGCCACAGTACTACAGAAAGAAATTAAACTATAGCCCTCCCTCCACACTGAGCAGTCATTTAATATACTGGGAACATAATGAAATGTACACAGTAATTACAGTAATATTAAATGCTAATGTGTTTGCAATTGGCTCTGCTGTTAGCTTAAGAGAGTCAGAAAGACCGTCCAAGTTTAGACATGGATCAATTATCCATCAGGTGTTTCTTATCTTAGTGGTTTATGTGTTATTTCATGTTATTCCTATCAGAAAAAGCGAGATCAGTGCCTGAGCAACTCTGTGCTGGTTAATACGCTAGATACACATTTCAGCACATGTCTCTGCCATGAAGTTTGCATTCAGGTCGTGGAACAACTGATAAGAGATGATAGGCAAGTTTAATTGGCTATTGACATTATCTAAAGACAAGCTAGCTGTTGCATTTCCTGTATGTATTTTCCGATTTTAATCCGGGCTCCCTTGTTCTAATTTTCCTTATATCACACTATAGTCCATCCAGTCGTATTAAGCTAGGCACACACAATCTGCTTTGCATATTTCATGCCATTAAACATCTTGGATAACTAATCAGCAATGCTTTGCTTCTATACATGTGACACATAAAAGTCTACAACTGGGCTTAGGTGAGGTTTCCTGTTTGCAAATTTTCCTCAAATCTCATCACAATGCTTGAAATGTTGGTGAAGAACCTAAATGAATTTATAGAGCCTTGAATTGAACAGTAGCCCCAGACCATTCAGTGGAAGCATGATTACTTTTTCTGTATTCTTTCAGCCCTTAGCCCACTACCTATAATGTATTGTATGGGTCTTTGCAGATTCCAATTGTCTCTCAATGCACTGATCACCACGCAAATAGCCCTCTGTTTCATCATGACAATTGAGAGGTTCATATTTCAACCTAATAGTCCTGTATAACTTTAACCATCTATCACAACCTCATTTCATTGCGGTTGCAGTTAATACGCGCTTCCCTGCCAAGTGGAACATTTTCTAATGATGCACTCTCACATGAAAACAAGGCAAGTCATCCCAGGCTCTGCATCACTCACTAATGCACCCATCCATAATGTGTTCATAGCAGTCTGCCTAAAGGAGACAGCGATGACTACTACTAGGCATGGGCATAAGAGGGGATATGGGGAAGAGTGCAAGACACAAAACCTAAATGGCCACGATTATTATGAACAAAGTCACTGCCATTAAAGGCCGTATCACCCTCATAATAACGTCTCTAGATTTCATATCATTACCAAGAATACTAGGAAATATCTGAGATGGTATCTCAACAATAACAGTCAGTGGCAACCTGCATTATCACAGTAAGTCTGGCTTTGTGGGACGTTGATAAGTGCAGTCTAATAGGTGTATGTAAAGCCCGATGTAAACACCATCCTAATTAGAGAGACCTTTATCAGTTCCTCCGCTTTATGCAGATTGAACTGGTGCAAACGCTAGTGTCATTATCCTGTAATCAAGTAGCATTCAGCTGATGGTGCCGTCTCTTAAAAACCTGATTATAATGCATAACAAGGACACAGTGTTGCTTTATCTCCTCTGTTAGTTTATAAATATTTCAATTTTAAGGATGACCTAGCCAGATAAAGATCTTGCAGAGGTTTGCATGAACTTCATCATAAGTGAAAAGATTGTTGTATTTTAAAATATAAGTAAACAGAGGGTAGTGTGTATTTAGTCAAAAACAACACAAAACAAATGTTGACAACATACCAAACTTCGAAACTTATAAACACCACTAAGTTTTCCTTCAATTAAGTAATTGCTCTTATTTTCTAAAATTATCATCTCATTTTTTTCATTATCATGATGGACAAAATTTCAGAAATAACTTTTAAAAATTATTTCTTTTACTTTTTTTTTCTTCTATTTTCTCGTAGCTGGACAGACAATCCGGAAATGAGTTCAAATGATTAGTGACCAAAACCAAAGACACTTTTTTTGTTTCAGTACATGGCATAAGTCAGCATACACTCACACATGTTAAATAAACCTCCCTTCATTCTTTCATCGTCGTCAGGGTTACCAGGATGACTTGCTAGCTAGCTAAGCTATAGTTTAGCTAATTTTCTAACGTCACTTTTCATAGTTACAACCGCCCAGGTGCTTCTGATAATATCAAAACTGTTATGACGATGATGATGACGATGTCTGAAGTGAAAAAGAGACTATTATTTGTGGTCGTACAGACTATGAGGTCTCGAATCATAATAGAAAGTATACGTTAAAAAATCAAGGCGATATTACCTGGCAGTGATCAGGTTCAAGTTTACATGGTGAAACTGGAGACACCTGTTTAAGTGCCCACCTGTGCCTGCTGCTGTTGTAATCTGCATCTGTAATCAGAAAGAACGTGTGATGTCATGTTTTAATCAGAACCATGTTTTCAATAGGTTTGTTATGGACGGCATCCAGCAGACATATAGATCCATACATTAGACTGTACCGGTGAAATATGGCAGACCTCTACCACACCATGTTCGCTCATTGTGGTAAGAGAAAATTCGCTAATGGAGCTTAATTTGGACATTCTTGATATATAGAAATATTCAAGCTCCCCGACAAAACATGATAGCATTCAGTGCACTAATGGGTTGCTAAGGTAAAATTTCTAAAGGGTTATTGCTGTTGTATTGACTTTATTGGCTTTTATAAAAGTTATCAAGCCGGTGAAAGGAATGTTAATGTTTAAATGCGGAGTGCTACTGGCTTCCAAATGAGTAATTTCTAGTTTGCCATCACACTGCGGTATACAACTTATGCAAGGATGAAATGCACAAGTCCCCTTTGAAGGTGCATCTGAACGAGATAGATCCAATTACCCCATCTAGTGGCGACACCAGCCACGATGGCTTTACTTTATTGGGGGGGGAGGGAAAAAAAGAAAATAGAAGATCATGGCTTTGTGAAATATTTTAATGACCAGCTTACAAATCTGCCAACTCTCAAGTTTAAATTCCTCAACATAACGCACTGGAAGTTTTCACTTGGAGCTGGTGTACTTGGTGACGGCCTTGGTTCCCTCAGACACGGCGTGTTTAGCCAGCTCCCCGGGCAGCAGCAGCCTCACCGCAGTTTGCACCTCTCTGCTGGTGATGGTGGAGCGCTTGTTGTACTGAGCCAGGCGGGACGCTTCTGTGGCAATCCTCTCGAACAGGTCATTGACGAAGGAGTTCATGATGCTCATGGCTCTGCTCGAAATCCCCGTGTCCGGATGAACCTGAGGGCAGGAAGAAGGGTTGCCATGCAACTTAATTAGAGGACAAAGAAAACCGAGGCAGCCGTAAGGTTCGTTGCGCCTTTCTTCTTCTTCACCCACCTGTTTCAAAACTTTATAGATGTACATCGCGTAAGTCTCTCTTCTTTTGGCTTTTCTTTTGGCTTTTTTCTCAGTTGAACTCTTCCCCTTCTTTTTGGATACGTCGTTAGTCATGTTAACTAGTCAAAACTGCTATATCCACTTATTCAGGAGCGGTTATCCCAAAGCTTGGCTGACGGGCAGCTGCTTATGTAGCGTGCCTTAATTAGTCATTAATTTACTTCACCTGGTTTGCTTCTCTAGGCTAGACTGATAGACATCAAAGTATAGCCAAATACTGACCATGAGAACGGTTATTTATCACAATAGTATTATTCCTTTTTTCCTTCGTATTCTGTGTTTTAGTGGCTTTATTTATTTAGTTTTACATTTACATTACACTTTATTGCAAGTGGAAGTAGATTTCTATATTTAGGATGTTGCGCCTAACAATGGTGTCCACTGGGTGGCGGACTTGCATTAGTTTTAAAGACTCGACATGAAAGCGGATTTCTATACTTGCTTTTGATTTAATTGCAATCCACTTTAATCTTCCTTCTGCCTCGTGGGTCATTAAATGTACCAAACATGTGGATGCTATTAAGCATCATAACATTTATCAACAACACCTCTGAGTTCCATTTGCAGTCATATCCAGTGTTTAGGTGACAATCAGCCAGACATGTAAGGTTATACGGTTTTCCGGATAGATTAATGCGCACTGTGTTTATTAAAAATGCATGCCATTATGCGCAAGGTTGAATTAAAGCTTTAACCCCAGCCCCAAAGCCCAGAGTTCATTTTGTTCACAGTAGTATTTTTTAGTGTGACAAAATTAATTCTGCACTCTTAATGGGGCACAGTGGTGCAGAGGATTGGACTGTTGCAAGAAGGCTCGGTAACCCCAGGTGGCCAGCTGGCAGTCTTTTTGCCATCTCCTTGTACCTGTGAAGGTTTCCCCTAACCGCACCACTCTCCTCCCACAGTCCAAAATATGCAAGTTAGGTTTACTGGTGCAGCACGGTGGTTAGCACTGTTGCCGCACAGCAAGAAGGTCCTGAGTTCAATTCCACCATCAGGCCAGGGTCTTTCTGTGTGGAGTTTGCATGTTCTCCCCGTGTTTGTGTGGGTTCCCTCCGGGTACTCCGGCTTCCTCCCACCGTCCAAAGACATGCAGCTTGTGGGGATAGGTTAATTGGATAATCCAAATTGTCACTAGGTGTGAGTGAATGTGAGTGCGAATGGTTGTCTGTCCCTGTGTGTTGGCCCTGCGACAGACTGGCGACCTGTCCAGGGTGTACCCTGCCTCTCGCCCTATGACAGCTGGGATAGGCTCCAGCGCCCCTCGCAACCCTGAAAAGCAGAAGCGAATGGATGGATGGAGGTTTACTGGTGACTCTTAGTTGCCCAGTCTCTTTGTGGCTGTACTCCACCAGTGCTTTAAAGATAATAGAGCAGAGTGAATGGATAGATTGAAAAAAAAGAAATTCAGTGTGATGCTAATGATTGTTTCCTGCCACATCCATCCACCCATCCATCCTTTCGACCTCTCCGGACATGTCCCCTTTCACATGTCAGAATTTATGCTTCAGCTGAACTTTTACAAATGCAAAACTTACATTATTTATGATGATTTTCATGATTACTGCTCTCATTAGCAAACAGAAATCACATGTTTAAATATAGACTGCTGTACTAACTGTTGAAATTTCCTTTTTCTTTGTGTTTATTTTGAAAAACTTGAAATGGAAAACTTTTCATTTGAGGAGTAATACGACTATTACTGCCAGAAGTAAGGACAAATTAATGGTAGCAGGTAATAGAAGTGAGCCCATAGTAGGTTTTTCACTCTTCTCTTTTAATGTTAAATACTGAATACAGGGAGTGCAGAATTATTAGGCAAATGAGTATTTTGTCCACATCATCCTCTTCATGCATGTTGTCTTACTCCAAGCTGTATAGGATTGAAAGCCTACTACCAATTAAGCATATTAGGTGATGTGCATCTCTGTAATGAGAAGGGGTGTGGTCTAATGACATCAACACCCTA
>NW_005187405.1:8420805-8456199 GCF_000239375.1 Pundamilia nyererei
TATATTTGTTTTTTGTTAAGTTGCCTAATAATTATGCACAGTAATAGTCACCTGCACACACAGATATCCCCCTAAAATAGCTAAAACTAAAAACTACTTCCAAAAACATTCAGCTTTGATATTAATGAGTTTTTTGGGTTCACTGAGAACATGGTTGTTGTTCAATAATAAAATTATTCCTCAAAAATACAACTTGCCTAATAATTCTGCACTCCCTGTATATTTCAGTCTGGGCTGGTGTAAATGTGTGATTGTGGCTGTTTGCTTAGTAGTGCCGTGTTTACATCTCTAAGCTTGTGTTTGATCCTGGGCTCTTTCCATCCCCGATACATGTAAGCTTTTCATGCTGATGATTAAGATTAAATGTTTATGCTCCAGGCCTGTATTTATTCCAGGTATTGTTGTTGTTGTTTTATCTGGAATGAAAAGTTTACCGTCCAAATTGGCCTTCAGCATGTGATCTATTCATTAAATAGGATATTCAAGGACGAGTTAGAGCCAACGTGATTATAAAAACATATCAGCATTTGACTTTGTCTTTAAAGCAGTGCGGTTACTTTTTTTTATTCTTTGAAATTCTCAGCATTGTTGCATCTTTATGATTTTAGTTGGAAAATATTTTCTCCATATAGCAATAAGATATTTCCTAGCACTGGCACGCTAGTGAACGTGTTAGACAAAATTGCAGTCGAAAGCTTTATCAATCTTGTCTGATCCGTTTGTGCATACTGGAGGTCTTAGCTTCTGTATCAACAGCAGTTTATCTGTTTGATCGATGAGCTCCAAGGTACAGGAAGTAAACTGAATACAAATGATTCACATACAAATCTCTCTAAACGGCATAGCACCGTGTTATGCTCATTCATTTCCATCATAACAAAGCTTTCTACAGCCTTAAACATGTTTGAAGTGACATTTGAAATACATACAATTTATTTCCTTATAGGTGTCTACAAAATGTAGGTAAATTTGCTTTTCTGAAATAGGCACTTTAGGTTGCTTAAGGCAACTGAATTCTCTAATGCTTGAAAACTCTGGACTACTTTTTAAAAAAACTTGAATCTGCAGTTCTGTCAAGTGGTATCTGCTCATCAAAAAGCATACATAATTTATATATAGCGTTCAGCTAAAACATTAAAGTCACCGATAGATGATGTAACATTGCATTGCATTGTCTGCTAGAAAACAATGAGCATTTGTGTGGATGCGACTGACTACCCACCTAAATATTGCTGCAGACCAAGCATGCCTCTATGGCAAAAGTGCTCCCAGGTAGCAGCAGCCTCCCCCTGCAGGATACTGGGTTTGCACCTCACAGCAAAAGCTGCAAAGCATCCAGCTCCAAAAGATCCAACTTCATTGAGCTTCCAGACGATGCTCTAATGACGATGATGATGATGATGATGATGATGATAATGATGACAGGTTTCACAGAGGGCCCACTTCACAGCCACACTACAGGAGACGCCCAGAGGTCTAGTGTCCTGTGCCCAAGCTGTTCTGGTGGAAATTAGACAGTATTATGCAATATGAAAAAAAAGTGTATTGCAGAGAGAAAAAACATCCATACTATTTAACTTCACCCCCAACTGGGTGTGGCAGGTAGCTGCCCCTCCCTGTATCTGGTCCTACCAGAAGTTTCTTCCTGTTAAGTTTTTTCTTTCCACTGTCGCCAAATGCTTGCTGATAGGGGGTCATCCGATTGTTGAGGTTTTCTCTGTATTATTTTAGATCTTTACCTTACTATATAAAACAACTTGAGGCAACTGTTGTGATTTGATCGTGCTACAAATAAAACTGAAGTGAACTGACTTAAAATTGAATTGAACTGAGCTTAAGGATTTACTCTTTATCACTGAACAGATGTCGTAGATTTAAAATTGTCTGTCTTTCTTTTTCTGTTTGAAATTTGCACATTTGTGTTAATCAGTGAATTCTCAGTGTAAACACAAAGTGTTTGAACAGAGCCGAATTTCTTCATAGTGCTGCATTATGCCAGTACTTATTCCAGAGTCCAGGAATTTGTCTTTTCCTGTCGCAAGCACACATTGAGCAGTAGCTTACATATGAATCGGCTTTTATCTCAGAATAGCATTTATGCAAGTCATTTGCAGCAACTGTCACCGATTAAGTAGCAGCCATTGGAGGAGAAGGCCATCTTTTTGTTTCTGTTGTTTGACAGATTTTTGCTGCTGAACTTTTGCAACTCAGAAGAGAAGATGAGAAAAAAAGGTGAATTTGTCTGATTGTCACATACAAAAAGTGAGATGTTGGCTGTTGTTTTTTTTTTTCTTCTTCTTCTTCCTCTCCACAGTTTAATGTTGCTTAAGGCTTCGAAACATATTTGTTTTATTGTATTCTTTTCTATAGAGTTTGTTGCCCCTTAGAATGAAACTCGGCTCGATATCTGCAGTTATTACAGCTCATGTTGTGTCTCAATGATGTATACAAATACATCTGTTTGTGTTTCTGTGAACATGTCCACACTTTCATTTTTCAGTCATTGAATGAGCAGTCCAAAGCCTTGATAACAACACAGCATTTTGCTTAACATTGGCTATAAAGTCTTAACCCCCCCCCACCACCACCAAGAAAAAGGCAAGACTAAAAAAAAAAGTTCAATCATTTTGACATAATTTGTCTTATCTAATGGGTAACCTCCGGGTAACATGTGGAGGTGTGTGTGTTGTGGGTGGGTGAGGGGGGGGTTGTTTTACACAAACAAAGTGCGAATAGTTTTAGGTTTAGTGCTATTAAAGGAACTGTGCCAGGCTTATTAAATTATTGAGATAAAAAATGTGAATGGAGACCCAGTAAATACTGAATCTTACAGTGCCTACTTATTTAAGCTATTTTTATAGGTTTGTTGTGTTTAACTTATTTGTTTTTTCAACTTTAACTCTTCTAACTTTTATTTGCTGTAACAAGAAATGTCCTATCTTTGAATAACTCTTCTCTTATCTTGTCTTAATGAAGAGTACATAGCCTGAAGTAGAAGGATAATTTCCAACATTACTCATGTGTCTGCTCTGCAGTGGGCTATTTATCATTAGATGGTTACAGTAACACCATATTTCTGCTGCATTTATGAAATTATAGAACAACAATAACTAAAATTGTGTACTTTTTATTACGTAAAGATGAGAACTGTTGGGAAGTGGAGGAAAAATGTCCTGTTTAGAGTGACTTTGCCAAAGCTCTAGAGCTACTTTGTAGTTAATCAAATGAAAAGGAGGCTGGTTTGATATCCAGTAGAGCGATTAGCAGTACGATACCTCTGAAGATACTAAAAGTAAACAAACAATATGAAAGTTTCAGTTTCATTTTCCAACTGCAGATCAAGCAGACCAGCAGCCAGTGTGAGCAAATAAATGTGTCCAAACACTGTGAAATCCTCTGTTTTCCTCCATTACTTTTTTGTAAAATTCATAGTTAGAGGGACTAAAGAAGATTTTATGTGCCTACATCCATACTGCCTGCTGTAATTGAGGTTCAGCAAAATTAAGAGGGTGTTTTTCATAATCATGTGATTCTGTTTTTGTAAAAGCTACAGGGAGGGATGGACAAGAGAGCCTTAGATTCATTTTGACCTCTTAGTGTGTTGATCTGAGGCAATGGTTCACCAGCCGAGTATCAGTTCCACCACAAGTTGATTTCCAATCCTTTGCAGAGATTTCAGTTTCCAAATCTTCGTTCCATGCATTCAGCTTAGATTGTGAACTCTGGCATGAAAGAGCAGATTATAAAATTGTGATGCGATTCCTTCTTTTAAACAGCCCTCTGTTGTGACATTTTCAGCAGGTGTTAGTGGAGATCCAGTATGTGAATTATGTTGAAGCTCTATAAAGCTTTGCAGCTGTAGAAAGTGAAAAATGCTTTCTATTCAGATTAAAAATGCGTCTCGGTTATTGAAAAGACATGATAACATCAGAGTTTGGATGATAGAGATCTTAAATCTTTCCAAGCCCTTAAGAAGCCCAGCATTTAAATGTAGCATCTGTTCCTGCGGGGATGAAAAAGTGGTTACTCCATATTCTGCAGTGTTGTGACAAAGAGTTTGGCTCTTTAACATATTAGGTTTCAATCACATGTTTTAACAACTGAAGCACCAATCTGCTTTTGCACCTTTTGGCTGTTTAACTATTTTTAGACTCTAAATAGTTACGCACATTGAAACTATAACCTTGAGATTTATATTTAAAAAATAAACCAAAAAAACTAACTCTGTTACATTTATTGACTTTGTTCTTATAGTCACAGTAACATTGTTACAAATGTGCTTGTGCCAACTTTCGAAAACTGTATATTGGAAAACAAAGTGCTTAGAGACTGGGATCACACTTTTAATCTAATCAATAGTTCAGGGTCTGTTATTATGTCTTCATCCTGGCACTGCCCCCTCCAGTGCAGTGTTGCATCTTTGCTTCTCATTCTTTACTTAATGATATATGCGCTCTTAAATGTCATCTGCTTTAATACCGTGTCCAGTTGCTAACAGGGTAATCTGTTCTCAGAGGTGCTTGCCAAATCTCCATAACTTGGGCACTGCATAGAAGGACTTGCTGTAATTGCTCTTTTTTTAGCTCTGCATCATATCAGGGCGGTTTGCTTGTCATGGGAATTTTTTGCTGAACTGTCGTAATTATAGCTCATTACTTAATGTCCAGCACCGTTTAGAGTCACATAAAGTGGCAGCTGTAATCACGTGCTGTTTTCACATTTATTGTCAGACCAGGTAAAGCTGTGTTAAGAGTACTCTGAAGATTGCCAAAGGTTTTGCAGCCTCGTTCTCATGAATGAGAATGAATCAGTGTTTGTGACTGTGTATACATTTTAATCTAAACTCTTACAATCATCCCAGTGATCTGTTACAGTCAGAGCACAAATAATAGAAACTATTTTCAGTAAGTCTTCCAGGCGGATGCATTTGGTCACATTTCTGGCAGTGCTGCAAGCTTTTATGGACGAATATACAACACATGCGGTTTGAGTCCACAAAAACAAAAAACAATATATGGAACTGTAAACCAGATATCTACCATTTGAATGAAGTATTCTACCGTATATAGAAAAATGGAGGAATATAGATTATGACTTAAAGCTTAATTGTATCACACATTACTTCATCATTGTTTGTATATAATGAGAAAACAGGTTCTCGTGATCGCTAGTAAGCAGTGTTTATGACACAGATACATTATATTGTGTCCCTTATGGTACATAGTCCAAAGCCCAGAGGTGCTTGGGGCCTGGAAATTTTACAGAACATTAGTTAATAGTTTAAAGTCAAATTCAAAGGCTCCTTCAAAGAGAGTACAGTGCTTAGTAGTGCCTTAAATATTACTCTTCCTAATTAATATTCACTGCATTATGCTGTGCATTCTACCATCCACTTGAAAGCCAATTACTGCTGAAAAGTCTCCCACTTTCATGCTGCAACTGCAACAACAGGCTTACCTGCTAGTGTGAATTTAGGTTCGTTAATGTTAACACAGGATGATGTTATCAAAATATAGAAAATGGAAATAAATACAGTGTGAAAAGCATTTGCATTTTCTGAGTGTACGTCGAAAAGAGAATGCAGATGTATGCAAAAGTGATGATGAAAATCACTATAAGATAAATACTGAATATTTATTGAGGTGTGTACGAATGTTTCTATGTTTATTCCATTAAGGGTGATTCATCTACTTTAAATTCTAATCAAGAGGATTTAAATCTATTGAGGTTTTAAATGATTGTTTGGTTATAGTGAAAATATGTCAGTATTGTTGCTGTTGGTGTCACAAAAGTTTCACTTTAATGTTTTCTGTTTTTCTAATACAAGTGAGTGAAGGTAGCAGTGGTGCAGATCTTCAACAATCTAATGATCTGATTTGATTTGTTAGTGCCGTGATTTCATTCAGAGTCACATCTCGATTCAAAAGGATACTTCATGTCATGTAGAGCATAGGACCCTATGCTCTACATGACAGTACATTTAGAAAAAAACGTATTGCTTCTGTGAAAGGATGGCTAGGAGAAAGCCCTTTCTCTCTAAAAAGATCATGACAGCAGGGCTTAAGTTTGCAAAGTTGCATCTGAACAAATGATAAGACTTCTGGAACAATGTCCTTTGGGGAGACAAGACCAAAATGAAGATGTTTGAGATGTATGCACAGTGCCACATTTGGCGAAAACCAAACGCAGCATATCAGCACAAAAACCTCCTACCAGCTGTCGAGCACAATGATGGAGGGGTGATGATTTTGTGATGATTTGATTTGCAGCCACAGGACCTGGGCACCTTGCAGTCACTGACTCCTCTGTATACCAAAGTATTCTAGAGTCAAACATGAAGCCGTCTCTCTGACAGCTGAAACTTGTCCTGGGTTTGGGTACACGAAGAATCAGGGGAAAAAAGCGGATGCTGTTCTGTCAATGTTCTTTCTCTGCTAGTGGACAACAGCTTCTCTTCTTCTGCATAGGTACTTAGGGAAAGCCATCATTATCCAAAAGGCGTGCAGATGCAGGGCTTTTGAAGCAAAACACAATATATAGACAGTTTTTGTTTTGGGTCTTTTTTTTTGCTTGTCACAGTTTGTGGGAGTTTTTTTTTTTTTTAAGTGCATCAGTTTGTGTTCGACAGATTGTTTCATTAGGTAGTGCTCAAGTTCAGTGCCCTTCTCCACTAATCTGTCATTGTTGTGAAATGTTTACGAAATGTAACTATTTGCACAGTTAATTATGAAGTCATTAAATGTGAAACAGTCCCAAATTCATTTTAAGCTATTGCTTTTCCACCTTGTTTATTTGAACCATCACTGGGGGTTTTTTTCTTTGTTTTTGTTGTTTTTTTGTTGTTTGGGAATTAACTCACAATCACAGAAAATAAGAATCACAGTTCTAATGTATTGCATTTTTTCTAGCCATTATTTAAAAAAAGTAACATTTCATCACATTAACAAAAGCCCAGCCCTTGCAGAGGAGGTTGGGTGTTGTTGCTGAACATGTGTTTTTCTACATATTGTCTTATCAGCAAACAGCAGAATTGGCTGTTTTTAGTGCAGGGACTGCCACATCTAATGCTCCCTGCATCCATTATGATTTAATGCTTTCCTGTCACTTTACACAAATATGTATAAAGTACCAGAAGCATTTAGCCAAATTCCTACTTGATTTCTGTTTCAGGCAGTAATTTGACGCCTCGGTGAAGGATTTTTTAGTTTGTTAGTGACTCTCACCTCGCAGTCATTGAGTTGCCTAACCCTGCTCTGTGAGTGAAGCCATATTTAAACTCAGTGAAGGTCTCTAATGCTAAAGCACCATCCATCAATGTGTTTTTTAGCACATTAATCATTATCAGTTCTCACTGTGAATGCAAAGGGGCGCAGCTGAATCGTATTCATTTTCAAATATTGAGACAAGCACAAACCGCTTCTTTATCCAAACATCTTAATCAAGCTAATGACATTTTGACAAGGGATAAAATGAGACAAATACAGACGTGTCATGATGTTATGAGTTATTAAAGTGGCTTAATCTTGCTCTTATATTGTGGTGGGAAAAAAAATGCAACTGTCTTGTAGTTTGGAAATTGTTATATTGTAGATTTTGTTTTGGTAGACATGTTCAAAGCCTGTATTGTGATGGGTAGATTTTAAAAGTGCAACAGCCTGTCACTTCAGGCATCATGTTCCATTTCCTTCTGCGAGCATTTTTAAAATTCCATCTCAGCTTTGACAAATGTCTTTTTTTGTGGGTTTATGTGAAATGTATACCTCTGTAGTACTCTGGCTATAGGTTCCTATGGGCTCCACGGTTGCCAGGACAGGATATTGATGCCTAAAGGGCTGTGGTCTCATCCCTGGCAGTCCACCTATTGTTAAGATAATAAGTGATCCCTGAGTAGCCAATGAGTGATCGTCTTGTTTGGTCCCAGGAGAAATTGAAGGGCTTGTCAGAATGGTGAGGTGAACTTTTGACCCCACAAGAAAAATCACCAATTTCATTACTGGTCAAGCCTAAACTGTAATTATACACACAACAAATAAATGTTCCAGGACTGCTGCAGAAAGACTCTGAAATGCTTTGGGATTTTTGTATTGCTTGAAGCAAAAAAGAAAATGTATATATGTGCTATATATGTATATATATGTATATGTATATATATATATGTCTTTTTGTTCATTTTTAAAATAACTTTTTAAATTTTTTGTTTTATTTTTTATATATAAAAGACAAAATGGAAATCTCATCTATGACTGGATTAATACTCAGTTATAATTATATTAGGTGGCTTGGAAGCCATTTTTTCACACTTTACTTGTTGACATCGTTATAAAAAGGTTAACATGTGGAAACTTCTGGAACACCATTGAACTCTTAATATGTGCATCGATGCAGTAAACAACCTGTGGCATTGTTTGAGAAAATGGTTGATGACACAGTGACTGGACAGTAGGTAGGAGCAGATTAAGAAATAATAACACAGTGATGGTGATGTCCAGATTGAGAGACTCCCCCTGTGAGCACAGAGACACAAACAAAGCAGCCATTCAGCAGTGGAATGGATCCTGACTACTAAAGAGGAGGAGAGAGCGCGAGAGCAAGAAATGGGGGAGTGGTGGGAGAGAGAGAGGGAGAGAGAGGATGCGAGAAAGAGAGTGAAAGGCTCCACACGGCAGAATATAAATCTATATGTTAACAGGACTAAAGCTTGGGGTCTTGGAGCGGCTTTAGCGGTTATGCTGGTGGGGGGTGATCGTAAAGCGTCAAGAGGTGGTCATCCCTATTAACTGAAGATCTGTGCAAATAAGGAAGTGGAACCCGTGGAATCTGTGAACGCCGGTTGTCAAGCACACTAGTGGGCTGGTGGGAGGTCTCTGACCCCCTCATTTTCATTTCTGGAAGAAAAGAGAAGCGCAAAAGAGACACGAGAGAAAAAGCAAGGTGGCAGCGAGGGACCAGTGAGCCATTTCTCTCTTTATTACCTTCATTCACAAAACCATTGCATCCCATTATCATAGCGATGTAGAGGCATTCTCTCCGATTGGAGGAGGAAGGGTCCCATTGACTGCTCAGGCTTAGCACCTCTCTCCAAACGCTAGCCCTTTTCATTGCAGTGCCCCCCCACCTCATCTCTCGCCTCTATCCTTACGCTTGCTATATTCTCTGTTCTTTCTTTTCTTGTCCCTCGTATTCTTCCTTTTCACACGACTCAGGAATCAGGAGGCATTGCGTTTGGGTAGAAGTGGCTGTTTCTGTCATTGTGTTTGGTGGCGTTACAAAGGACAGCTGAGCAGGGAGTGTGAGAGACAGCTTTGGAGATAATAAAACAGAAGCCTGAAAGAACAGGGGAGACCTGGGACTACAAGAACAGCTCAGTGGAATGCGAACTGTCATGAAAAGAAAACTGTTACAGAGACTGGCAACCCTTTTAAAGGTGGCTATTTATTGAGACCGTTACCACTTCTTGAGGGAATAAAGAAGCAGTGTGGCAAACCAACACTGCTGGTTGGTTTCTGCTATTCTTGTTGCTAAGCAAAGTCTCTAACCTGAAGTTCGTGGGGTGACAGTGCTGAGCATCACTCTACAGCCATGAAGGGAAGCTCAGAGGAAAGCATAGAGAGCGTCAGGCCCTCCAACCTGCAAGCTTTTGCTAACATGTCCACCCTACATGGCATGAGTCACATATTCGCTTATGGGCACATGACATTCCGCCGATTTCTTTGGACGCTTTCTTTCTTGGGTTCACTGGGCTTATTGATGCTGGTCTGCATGGATCGGGTGTCATATTATCTGGAGTATCCTCACGTCACTAAGCTGGACGAGGTGGCGGCAACAAACCTCACCTTCCCAGCAGTTACCTTCTGCAACCTCAATGAGTTCCGCTTCTCCAAAATCACCAAGAATGACCTCTATCATGTGGGAGAGCTCCTGGCCCTCCTTAATAATAACTACCAAATAGCCAACCCGCACCTGGCTGAGCCTGAAGTTCTGGCCGCCTTAAAGGATAAGGCAAACTTCCTGAACTTTAAGCCAAAACTGTTCAACATGACTGATTTCTATAACCGAACTGGTCATGACATCAGTGACATGCTGCTGCAGTGCACCTTTCGAGGAGAGGACTGCCACCCGGGGAACTTCACCACAGTAAGTAGCCAGGGGTTCTTGTGCTTGTCCTTTAAGCTGCTGTAATCCTGTCTCGTTTCCTGCTCGTTTTGATAGTCTGCCGCTTTATTTTGAATCTGGATAAGTTTAGACCCAGTTTCAATGTGACTTTGCAGTTTACTTGGAACAGATGTCTTGCTTTAGTTTGTGTTTTTACTGCTCTATAATGTTATGAATTATATCTTTAATAAGGATAAGGTCCTGAGGTGAGATACCGCTATTACTTGCTCAGTGATCTCAGAAGACAGTTTGATTTCCAAGAATACAGAAAACATATGTAGTGTGTGTGTGTTCATCTTGAAGGAACCTATATTTTCCATTATGGGGTTCATTGAGGTCAGATACACAGTTTAAGTGCACGTAAACCTTTGTTTGTGCAAATCAGACACTTTAGTCACAGTGTTGAAATTAAGCCTCCTAACTGATTATTATTTTGCAGCTGTTTTGTATTCAAATGTTCTCTGTTGTTGCTCTGAGTGATCTGTTTTCAACAAGTAATTTCTCAATTGTCACTTAAAACAATGCAATGTAACAGATTTATTTTTGTTTAATTTGAGAAGTTGTTCAGGAGAGGTGTTCTGATGCCGAGCTATCACCAAGCATCCATACTCTGTGCTTTGATTCATTCCACACTCCATTTGGCAGTCACACACAAACTCTTCATTTACTATTCGGTATGAATGAAATTCACTAAACTGTAAAGTGCCCTTCTGCTTGTGTGGTAATAGGAGACCCTCATTCATTTAAAACATTGTGTATAGTTGGTAGGAAAGGGAACAATTGGAAAGTCATTTACAGTACATTTGCTTGGTTCAGCCATTTAGAGTGACAGACTTAATTATTTAAAGCAGAGACCTGGATCCAAGTAATATGAAATAATTGCCTTGTCCAGATGTTTAAATCTGTCAGGTGAATCGAGTTGACTGGAAATAAATTGTAAGAGTGGAACAAGTAGGCAGTTTTGTCTGGCATCAGCTGATGCAATGATGTCTCCTCAAAGATCTGAACACACCCAAGGACTGCAGCTGCGTTACACTGTGAAATGTGTCTGCATGTTCTTAAAGAGTGACTCCTGCACAGGCAATGTGTTCTTACTGTTTTTCATTGTGGTTTACTGGAATCCCAGTTTATTATTGTGATTAATATTATGCTCTAAGCATTTTCCATATAAGGCAACCTGTGATCTCCCTGTTTGCTGTTGTCTAGTGCGTTGATGCAATTTCAAGCTTAATCAGCCTGTTTAATTGTTATTAGCTCATTTTGTCTGAGTGAAAAACAGACCCAAAAAGCAGCAGGGAAACCTTGGCTTGGTCTGGTGTAGCCATTATTTGATATAAAGTAGACTTCTGTACATGGGCCAGTGAATAAATAAACAAATAGGTGCAGCCTAGGGATAAGCTGCAATATTAGCTGTCTCTGTTTCACTCCCATTTCCTTATTTTAAGGTATTTTACTATTCTCAGAGTGCCCGTGTCCTTTATTCCATCTCTTGCAGTGCAGGTTTGATAGAGTAATACTTAACTTACACTGAACTTGCTAATCTTTCAGTTGAATCTATCCACTCGGAAAAATATGATTGCTTATCTATGTTGTATCTTTAATCAACCCTGAAATAACCCCCTCCCTTCAAGATGTCCAGTTTTTAAGTGAGTGATGGCACTATCTTCAGAGTCAATCATACTTCTTCTCTGCTGAAGGAGGAGATAAAACCCAAATGTAATATTGCCTTTCAGGCTTGCTTCTTTTCAATTTATGTCGCAAATATTGCGAACTGGGAATGTCTCCATTTACATGTTTGTTTCTGAGCAGCACTCAAGAGTGTCTTGAGAAGCAAATCGTTCATGGGAAGCTAATTGCTGTTGTACGGGTTGATTGAAAATGCTTGCGGCATCAAATGAGCTGTTAGAAAAATGTAATAACTTTGGTTATGCTGCACGTTGGTTTTTCGTTGCCAGGTAAGTACGGCAGATCCAACAGTAAACTTCCACTTGGCTGAGGATAGGTGTGCCATATTTAAGCAGTCTTATTTGTATCCATTAATCACAGTTGTATGTTGTTTGGATGGACCGGTCAAAGCAGTGCAACAGCCCTCGGCTGTGCTCTGAGTGGTCTGTCAGGACTTGGATGGGTGACAGTATGCCATACCCATCTAGCAGAGTGTTTGTTGCTGTATCTTAGAATCATCTCTCACAAGTAAGTGCAGAAACTGCTTCCTGCTCACTAATAGAGTGACTAAGTTCATAACCTGCTTCAGTGCACTGGATGCTGCGAAAAGACCCAAATTAATCATCAAACTCATAAAACAGGTTGGATTAGGCTGGCTTGATATCATAATATATCATCATTGAATTTATTTGTTTTTTTCTTTTTAAAAATCAGTATTGTGGTGGCTGTAGCTTATATTCAAATCCCCCCCACAGACATGTTGAGAAGCAGATTTACAATGCAAAGGACAGTGGGAGTGATGAGCTTTGACCTTGAATAAATGAAGGAAGAATCCCATTAAGTCCTGGTGATGATGCAGTTGGGAAACAAAGCATTCAAGATGTTTTGCATTGTAATGGATTGATGGGCAAGAGGAGAATGGTAATTTGTATTTTGAATACTATTAAAAACTTTAATCCCTTGTAATGATTTTACGAGGCATATATTAACAGTTTTGCAAAGAATTTGGATTCTTCTTATCTCATTGTTTCCTGCATTAAAAATTTTAAATAGCTGCTGCAACACTGACAAGCTTTTTTAGTTTGAAATTCAGGGAAGTTTCAGTTTCTTTGGAAGTATTGTGCACTTTGAGTATCTGCAACCTTGAGTCTCGTGCTTAAATTCATTGTAAAGTGAAGTAAAAACATTCTCATTATAAATCCCACCTCCTAAAGTGATTTAATATGCAATCATATCTAAAGAGAAATTCCCTTTTAAAGTTTAATTTAACAAACTGGGACTTATTTATGTCTATATTTATTTGTATAGCAGAGTTATATTTCTAATTGAGTTTAAAAAGGTGTGTTCAAGAAAGTGACCTTTTTCGAAATGCATTTATCGAGTTGCTGCGACTCTGTAAGACCTATGACTAACACTATGTAAATGGCACCTTGGTCGATGATACACTGCAGCTAGTGAGCAAGAAGTTGATTATCATAATCTGATGGTGTGGATGTAGTGCTCCATTCTTAAGTCCTGACAGGTTATGACAAGTCCCCATGGGCTACATTTCTGTCAATTTCTTACAGAGTGTGTGAAATCTGTATTCATCATCACATTCTGCTGAAGCTCAGTCTTTAAGATGTGAGTTGTCTTTCATCTTATAATCCCGATGACAGTGGGTGCCGAGGGTATAAAACACGGCCAGGCTGACACTATATGACTTGTGGGTCTAAAAATTTGGAAGAGAGAGTCTAATTTTCTGCCTATGAACAGCCTGATGCTGGAGACAGACAGTATTTTCAGGCTGTTGCATTGTTGGTATATATGTGCGCTGTATGTCAGCTTTTGTGTTTATATTGGCTGATGGGTTCAAGTGTCATAAAACCAACTTGAAGTCATTTAAAAACAGTCATTATTTCCCTGTTTGTTGAGCAGGTTCTTTTGTTTACAGTACTCTGCGACAGCTGAGTTGGCGGAGTAAAATATCACAGTTCAGCAGATGGTGATGCAGATTCTGTTACTAATAACTAATGATTAGCTATAAAAACGCGGCAATGTGTGTCTTTGTCCCAACTGCTTAACAACCTAAAAAATATCAATATTTCTTTTTTTTTTTATATATCATGAAAAGGAATCAAACTGAAAACATAACACTGACATGTTTTCTCCTAATAAATGTTGTTTCTGACTTTCATACATGATTATCTAACATTGACTAGCTGTGTCTTCTTGTCTAACAAATGTTCCTGTTACAATTAGGTCCAAAATTGAATTTATTTTACACCTCTGTTCACTACCAAAGTGGATTTTAAATTAAACAATCAAGTTATGATTGAAGTGCAGACTTTCAGCTTTATTTCAAGAGGTTTAACCAAGAAAACAAACAAAAATAAACCCCCAATCCATTAGCTGTTCAAGAATTACAGTCATTTTTTTTATACATGGTCTCCCATTTTCAGAGGCTAAAAATTAATTGAACATCCTAACATATTTATGTATGTAACCAGGACTGTATTTATTTGTATTTAACACGAAATGTGTGCTTTATTGGGTTTAGATTAAGTGACTAGTTAATCTTGTACTGAAGAATGAGAAACTCTTGGATTGGTTTTGATTTTGCTTTGGGTCATTATCCATTTGCTCTGTGAAGCTCTTTGCATTCAGCATTTGGCTGAACTTCATCTGAGTGTAGCCCTGCACACTTCACAATTTATACAGCCAGCTCTCTTATCAATAAACACTAGTGACACAGTTCCACTGCCAGTCATACATGTCCATGCATGTCTAATACCATGTTTGGCAGATAATTCGGTATGCTTTTCACCTCCCATCGCTCTGGTACAAGAACATTTTGGTTTCATTGGCCCATACAGGTTTCTTTAAAGAGCCAGGCTCTTTTAGCCTTAATCTGGTCTTCCTGTTCTTGAGTGTAGCCAGAGGTTTTACCTTGTTGTAAACAGTCTTTATTTCCATGAAGGCATTTCTTGATTGTAGACTTTGGCAGTGATACACTAGCTTCACAAGACTGGCATCATTAGATGTTGTGAAGTCGTTTTTTAAGGTAATTCTGTTATCATCCATTTTTGTCTTCTGTGGACTTCCTGAGCTCTTTGGTGTTGCTGAGTTTGCCATCGCACTCATTAAAAAAAGAACTAGATTGTTGATTTTGCTATCTTTATTGTAGTTTTTCAGCCTAATGATGGCCCCGCTCACTTGCACTGACACCACTTTAGATTTCATATTTAAAATAAGAGTAAAAAGCTAAAAAAGTAAAAAAAAACAAAAACTAATTCAGCACTTTGAATCTGATTTTATGTCTGCTTCACTTGTCATGAAATAACAGGGGAATCTGCCTCATCTGGACATGAAACTCCTTGTCAGTCAATTGCCCAATTAATTTGGAGCCTTTGAAAAGGGGGTGCCATGTATAAAAATGGCTATAATTCCTAAATAGCTACTGCAATAATTTTTGAGACCCCTTGAGTTAAAGCTGAAAATCTGCACTTCAGTTAGATGATGATTTTTTTCCATTTAAAATCCACTGTGGTGCACAGAGGCAAAACCACAAAAAATGTGTCTTTGTCCAACACATTTTGGACCTTACTGTATTTAAGAAAAATGTCCCAGCTTTTAAATCTGTGTATGATTCTATCATTTATATTTGTTTCTGTCTATTGTTAAATGCTCTTACAATCTATTTATTGGAGCTTTTTCATTAAAAACAACTGCCAGTGTAGCTAGAAACGGTGCTGATGACAGCAGTATGAGTACACAAACATAACGGTGAAGGGTGATAATTATGTGATTCATTACTATGCATTCTGCTTAATTATTACACACAGTCCTTGAATCCATTATAAGATTTTTCATTAGTATAGCTTTGTAACTGAACATTACATCACTGCTTTTCCTGCTGTGCCTGCTGTCGATGTGACTTTTGGGCTCCAAAATATTTGTATTGATTGCTAAAATCCAGCACCAGACAGGCTTAAATCAGTGTGTGTGCTCAGAATTTTATTTGCTTATCTTCTTACCGTATGTACATGCACATAAACACAGGGGCTTGTCTGCAGTCAGAAACATGGCAGCTGACACTACCACAGGAAGCCTTACGTACACACACAGAGAGCAAGCAACAACGCTTCACAAAACTGCTTCCCGTAAAGTACAAATTTTAGCAGTAAAATATCAAGCTGCTCCAGCAGCCACCGAGTAGACCTCCTGTAGTCTTTTTGTTAAGTGGGTATGTGGGCTGACTGTGTGGAACAAAGCTATCCTCACTCTTCAGCTGGACAGAACGAGCAGTCTTTAAATCTGCATCATTAAGCCAATTGGTTTTAGAAGGGGGAAAAAAACTAAATGTGTGTCTCCACGCTGTGCCACTAGCTGCTCGGCAACAGCAGCTGATATGTGACGGCGAAGCGGCAGTGTCAGGAAAGAAGAAAACAAGACGCTCCACTGAGTAATGTTTCATGAGTTTTATAAGAGGTGTTGAGTTATGAAAACTTATCAGAGTGTAGCAGACACACTCTGTATAAACTCAGGAGAAGATGGAGATGGGAAAAATCAGAACATGGGCATGTCTGAAAAGTAAGATAAATTGATGTTCAAATATGGCTAAGGTGCTGTGCATTTTTTCAAAGAAAAATCTGTGAGTGCCACTGTGATTCTCAGAGCTGACAAAATAGAATATATTCTTCCCCTTTTTAGACAGAAGTTTGTGGGATTTAACACATTTCCACGTTAAAGCGATCCTCATGTCACTGTGATGTGCCGGTTCCTCATGTGGATACACACAAGGAAATGTGCTAAGAGTTATTATTTTTAGGGTCAAATATCAGCCACGCGTCCTTTTTCAAATACGCCACAGTCACCAAGAAATACGCAGAATGGCACATGGGCATATTTTCTACAGCAAGCCTAATTGGAAGCTTATGTGGGAATAAAGTCAAGTCAAAAGTCTGTGCACATGCTCGGCTTCATGAAAGTAAAGATGAGTTGCTGGGACTAGTGGTCAAAGAAGTAAAGTTTCAACTAGTGTGCAATTTAACGTCACTTTAACATTGGCTTCTACTTCGTGTTTGATGAACAACAGTATTTCAGGAAGGAAGCAGTTACAGAAAGAAGTATAGGCCTTTCCCCCCCTCAATTATATAAAAGTAACAACCCAGATCTAAGAATAAATCCACGATACCTTGAAATATCATTACATGTGAGGCATTTACTTTAGAGTTCATTAATGTTCAGCAGTTTGAAGCATCTCCTGAAATTCACAACAGGCAGAGGTGTTACAAAGGCTTTACCTGCCTCCAGGCAGAGGGGCTTACTGTCTACCGCCCTAAAAATAGACATATTTATCATCAGTGTGTATCTTGGAGAGAAAAGATGTAGCCAGTAGCACAATTGCACATTTAATATAGGGAGTTAACTGCTCATTGGAGACAATGATTCCCTAATTTTGTCCTTTAAAGCAGTGCAGTGTGCTATTCTGTACAGAAGCACTGTCCTGAGGATAAGCTCAGTGTACAAGCACAAGTACAGTTATCTTCTGTCTCCCCTAACCTGTAAGCTTTATGGAATACTATAGAACTAGATGAAACACTGACATCAGGCTAATTGTGCAAATGCACAATGACAGAAATGAAGCAGATAGCACGTCCAGCTACAAAGACACCGGCACAGCTCTGACTGCAGGCGAATCCATCCTGGGACGTCTTTGACCCTGGCTTTGGTTTTCTCATAATTACCAGTTTTTGTTAGTTTTTTTTTAAACATTATACTGTCCCAATATAAATAGGCTTTATTCATATAAGATAAACACATTATTTTCTTTTGAAACATCAGCAGTGACATTTTTCAATATGACAAACGTTTGGCAGTGTTGTCTCAGGAAGGCTGAAACTGTCTAGCCTGGATGCAGTTTTTGTCACTTCTCCCACCGACGATGGCTATTCTCGTCTGCATTCCAGTCGGTCCGTTCGCTGAGCTTAATGTCTGCCGAGATTGCCTCGTGTCAAAGCTCGCATTTGGCATCAGCAGATAACGTTAGTTATGACAGCCTACAGCTTCTGCAACCAAATGGCACGTGTGCTGTAATATTCTGTGTAATGCTCTTATTAATCAAAAGTTTCTTCTTAGTGACTTTAGATTACACGAAAGGTGATCTCTGATAGAAACTGTTGTGTTTACAGTCATGATTGCTGCATTTTTACCAGATGATTATAATGAAACAGTTTTGGTTATTTAGACTAAGATGATGCTAAATTAGACTTGGATCATCTGAAAGTGATTTGTTCTATTCAGTCCTCAGTATAATGTTGAAACACACAAAAGGAATAGGAGTATTTCTAGTTTTGTTGATAGAAATGTTCACTTCATCTAGAGGCAGTACTTCAGCACTAGTTTAGATAAATTGAGATAAACAGAAGCTGAAATACCAAGCCGAGAACTTCTGGTAAGTTGCAGTTATCATATATAAAATGCTGATGTTGATACGATAAAGGCTGGCATTCTTCTTGGAGACTTTAACAATGAGAACTTCTCAGAAGTGAACTGAAAGATATTTGCTTCTTTAATAAAGAAGCAAATAAAATAATAAAAGCAATGCAAGCATAAAAGCTTTTCTTTGTCATAGCCAAGGCTAAATAATGCCATGGCTTGTTAGAACAAATGTTAGGAGACAGGTATGCACACTCCAAAGCAATTTAAATGGCTGACAGCTTCATAAATCTCGTCTTCTGGAGAATTTTGCAACATCCGATCAGGAAGAGTTGTCTCTGGCCATCACATGCCCTTTCCTTTGTGTTCACTGTCCCAGTCACTTATGGAGTACCTCATGGCTTTAGTTTAGGCCCCATTATATTGCCTTTATAAATATATACCTTTAGGCTCTGTCTTCTGCCATCAGAATCACAAAAAATGCAAGAAAGCTGAATGACAGCAAGACGAAAATAAATTGACTTGGTGTTTTTGTTTTCCCCCAAAATTGTTACTCTTGAATCCAACCTGGGGTGGCTGCGTAGCGGTACATTTTCTTTTTTTCTTTTTAAACTTGCTGTCATTGTTGATCGACACTGTAATCTCACAAACAAATGACCTCTGTGATTCTGTTACTGAGGCGTGTTGCTAAGATGAAGTAATCTCTGTCAGCGATATGAAAATCTTTATGGTCGCAGCTCGTCGAGGCTTTGCAACTGTATCAGAGTATTGGCCAGTCCCAGTTGTCTGGTCTAATCAGAGCTGGTCCAAAATGCTGCAGCAACACTCCTAACAGAAAAACAGACTGCATTACAGCGATATGAGTGGCCCTGAACTGGCACCTGATTCTTATATTTATTTTCAAACCTGTACACGACACCAATGTACTTTGTTAGGAAATAATCCAGGCTTCTTAGATGCGCTAATCATTTGCTTTCATTTAACCACAGTTGAGGCTAGTGGATAAGTGTAATCATGACAGCGGCAGCTTTGGAATAGCCTTCAGCTTTCAATCGAACATTTCCCCTCCAGTGATACATTCATTCAGTTTGATTAGTTTTTTAGTATCTTATATTTGTTTCTTTTACAAATGTCATTCTTTTATCCTTATATTTCAGCACATATATATGAATGCTGTGCACAGCATTTTGCCACATTGTCATTTTTAAATGTGCTAAATAAATAGCGTTTGTTTGATATCTGCTACTTTTTGTATTTAGGTTTGTTATGCAGTAGAACATGAAACTTCTATTTTATAAAAGTCTTGAAGTGGCATCCCAGGCCCTACTTCTTTCTATAAAATTGACCAGCGTCGTGAATTAACATTTACATTAAAGAGATTTCTCAACAGAAAATTTATATCTGTGCTCTGAAACGTGAAAATGGGTATTTGTTCGAGTATCACTCCCCCTGAGAAAGATGACACCACCAGAACAACAGCTTACACCTTGAAGCTATGTGTTGCGCCATTATATCTGCAAATGGAAAAGAACACGACTCATTCAGTTTGCTTGAGGCTGTTATTGTCATGAACTTTTGATCCATGTGACCCTAGCTAAAGTATTATCACTTAATTAAATTATTTGTAGGACCGTGTGTTATTACTGCAGAGAGTACAATCATTTATACAAAAAGCAAAGGGTAATCTAGTTTAGTTTACAATATAACTTGGCTGTACTGAACAACAGATACACAGAGGAGGATGTTTCTTTTTAAAAATGAGAACTTCTATACTTTTGGCATTGCATAAACACAATGAGCATTTTGCACCTTCTTTTTGCGTGAGTGCTTTATTTTCCATTAACATGCAGCAACACAATGAGAAAGGACAAATGAGTATGTCTCTGCGTAAATTGATTTTTGCCTCCTACAAGTTCAGAATCTTTATTAATTTCCACCACATTTGGCCCAGAGGTTGAAAATAGGCTACTCCTTTAGTCCCTTACATTACATTACATTACAGTCCATCAGTGAACCAGAATTGTGCTAGAAGTCATTACAGCTGTCATTACTGTGATTGTGACCTGTGCTGCACCACAGGGCTGCATTTCCTTGCTCATTTACATTCATGGGCTGTTGTGGTTTGTTTATCTTTTCCTAAACCGGATTACTGTTTATAAGGGCCAAGATGTCAACATGTCTTGTCTGTTTTGTACAAGCCTGGTTTATGACAGAGTATAATAAATGCATACAAATAACAGAACATCTTCACTTCCCCCCCACAAAAAGAGAATATTTTGTCCTAGTAATAAAAAAGTTGGAGTTTCTTCTCTGCTTTACTTTGATATGAGATAGCTTGGAGTTTTGAATTGCTGTTTAATGAAATTAATCTTAGGTTGCTATGTGCCTCTAAGCTCTACACTGGCTCTTGTGTTTTGTTTTGTTTTTTGTTGTCGATTTTTTCTTCTTCTTTTTTCTCTCATTAAATCCACTTATTTTGCCTTCGGTATATAATGTGCTCTGTCATGACTTGTCCCTTTTATTTGTCCTGTAACAACCAAGGCCAATACTATTATATTTGTGTGGATAATACCAAATCCAGAGTATCTCTTCACTTCACATGAGGGCTTTCCATGGGTGGCAATGCATTATGCAATTTATTCTTATTTCTACAGCTCATGTGGTACATATTGTGTAGTATCACTGCTGCTGCAGTGGCAATATGTTGAGTAATGCATGCTGTAGTAGATCAGTGGTTCTCAAACACTTTAGCAAAGATAAAAAAAATCCACTCTGCAAGTGTTTTAGCCAGAAATGAAGACACTATCACAAATAGGCTTTGCAGTGGGTTTATTTCTATACGCTGCTAGAGTCTGCACTCACAGTACATGGTGCAGTTATGGAAACGAAGCTGTTAGATGAAGTGATAGCTCACACGGTCAATGGCTAGACAGAAGGTCACACCTCTGCTTTGGGAGTAACAGACGAGTCCAGCATTTATTACGCCTTTCCCATGTGGGAAACTATCTGAGCTGAACGTCTGAACATTTAATTTGCATGCTGTATCGATTGATTGATTGATAGATAGATAGATAGATAGATAGATAGATTTATGAAATATAAGAAAAATGTTTATCTTAGATTAAGACATAAAGTGAAATTGCTTTTTATTCATTTAACATTTCAAAATCCATGTCAGAATTTTTTTTTTTGCAAATTTTTCTTTAAAAATGTATGAAGTGATGAATTGATTGGTTTCCACATTTTTTCACATAAAAGATAAATTACCTAATAATTTTGGCTCTAACGAGCTCTAGAATAGAAGTTTAAGCATCTTTAAGTGTGAATTATTATTCCAGCTTTCAGCAGTGTTTTAAATATAGTCTCTTGCGATTCAGCAGTCCTTCCCTGCACATTTTTTTTTCCAAATGTCTCTCTGTGGTGGTTAACTCCAAGATTTCAAAAGACGTGGCCAAAGGGAAAGTTGTTGCATTGACAAGGGAGCACAGTGTGTGCCTTTTGAAAGCTTGTTTAATCATAATTATCTTTGTCTCCCTTTACTGGGTCCAGCCAAGGTCTTATCTTAAATAAGCACAAAACAATTGAACCTATTCCATACCGTCACTGTCATTATATTATGCTGCTATTCATACTGTCATTATATTAATGCTGCTATCCTGTATATATTGTACATACTATTGTTTGAGTACTTCCGATTGTTTTTTTTGTACTTTTTATATTTTACATTTATATTTATTATTGAAACTTGCACCAAGGGAGTGGCACTCCAATTTCGTTGTACTCTGTACAATGACAATAAAGGCTATTCTATCAGAAACAATTTAAACAGTTTCCAGGCCATCATATATACCATTGTATCTGCTGCAGTATAACAAGCTAATGAATATCTCGAATTTAAAGTTGTTGTTATTGAATAGTTGTTAATTACATTACACGAGGCTGCTGATGAACAGATGCTTTTTGTGACCAATTGTCTGGATTTTTATTCCACATGCCTGCCAGTAATGGATGAAAAACAAAACTAAATTTAGTATGTGTTCTAGGTTCTATCTGTAATGACTAAAACACCATTAGCAGTTGAATACCAATTCATTCTATCTGTGTCTAATCAGTGTTGATAACCTACTTTTATTAAACCTTCAGTCTGGATCCATTAGACCAGAGCTCGATATTTTGGTTGATGATAAATGTGTTTTTTTCCTTTTCAGGGTGAAGTGAAATTCATTCGAGCCCTATGTTACCTTGGGGCAGTCTGTTGCCATGGCAGTCATCTGTGAGGCATGTTCCTATGCTGGTATCAGGAATTGCATTACTCAACATTCTGCACAATTACCCGACTTATCTAACCAGCTTTTAAGGTGCAGCTGGAACTCTTCTGATGGTTAACATGGGGCGTGATGCAGAGTTGAACCAAATATCATGTTTCCTTTGCCTGCTGTATTTGCTCTGTAGTTGTACCCCTGAGTGGAACGTCCCATGGGTGATCAACATGTGACCCTGCAGGCAGTAAAATTACATCAAAATTGAGTGCTGATCAATTTATTACATAAGGGAGCCTTAAAGTAAGTGTAGATTTTACTCAAATGAATCAATATGTAAAGAAAATGGTACTTTCAACTCCTTTGTTTAGGTGGTAGCCACAGTGGGTAGCTCCACATGGCAGTTGTTGTTGTTTTTTGTTTTGCTTTTACACCAGACAGACTTCCTGACACTATGGAGGCACAACAGACTCAGTGTGCGAGTTTGAGTCATATAACATTAAATAATATTTTACAGGTGGCACTTTCATCTCACAGAGAGAAGGTACCTGGTTTGAGCTTGCTCTCCAGCTAAGACTGCATGGGTTCGCTCTGAGTACTTGGGCTTCCTCCTACAGTCCAAAGACATGCTTCTTAGGCTATCTGGTAACACTGAATTGGCCATAGGTGTGAAGATGAGCGTGAACAATCGTCTGTCTCTCTGCAATAGACTGGTAAGCTGTTTAGGGTCTACTCCACCTCATGCCTCATAAGAAGGTAGCTCCAGGCCCCTGTGTCCTTGAATTGGATAAGCAGTTAAGAAAATTGATGGCTATAGCATATTTTACATGAGTCAAAGATTCATTGCAGGATGCTTAGTTTTACATGTGAACTGGAGCTGGGGCTCAAACTACTCACCTTCCATACTGAAGACATGGAAGGTCATCCACCAGTCTGAAATTCAGAGGTTTGCTCTGTGGCTCTTCTATCCTTGTTTTAGGATAGCGACTTAGGGTAAGATACTGAACTGCAAATTGCTCCCGATGCATGTGTGTAATGGGTTGAAGTTCTTTATATAAAAAAGAAATCTCTGTTTTGATCTTTTTTGTATAAAAGATAATTGTACCCACTGGAACACAAACCATTTGTCACTGAAGTCCCGTTTAAAGCCTCAAGTTGACCATTTTGGCTGTGGCCACCTTGGTCTTTTGAAACTGGATGGCACCAGTTAGAGCTAGATCTGTAATTCATCTCCTCTCCACCTCCCCTTCTGTGATAGGAGGATTGCAGCCTAGCATGGAGTAAAGAGGAGGGACAGGTTAATGAAATGATAGCACTACTCAAGTTGAGGGCAATTTGTTAACATACCAGTGGAAAGGGTACCTGCTAACGTGTGTTAAGATATCTAAAACTAATAGAAAGATGTAGTCTAATGACAGGGAAGTTAGTCCTGGCCAGATCATTGGCAGCGTACCCACGTCTTTCAAATGGGCAGGAGGAGTAACAGTTAAAAAGCAATCCAATTTCTATCTGTACTAAACGACATCAAGACTTAAAAAGAAAAGAAAGAAAAAGAACCAGTGACAGGGTTTGGGACACAAAATTTGAATTAATGTAGAGATATTTATCCTGGCATCACTCGTCTGGCTTAGCTGATAAATTAGCCCTTTAGTTTTATGAATTCATGCCACTTTACTCTCTCTGCTCTTTATGTTTGGATGCAGTTCTAAAGATCAAGCTTGCTGCTTGGTAAGAATCAGTGCTGCTTTTCATTATTTGCATTACCTTGCTTTCTGTAAAACTGCAGTTGCTATGTGGGTTGTGTTTGTAGTTATGTGAATGAGATATGTGTTAATTTTCAGTTGCTCAAAGTTGATTTGGGAAAAACTCACAGCCAGAGTACATTGCTAGATAAAGTTTCCTTCTAATGTGATAAAGCCACAGTGTGACAACTGTAACAAGTTTCAGTATGTTGGCCTCTCCTGTCCTTGTTTGTATTTTGGAGAGATGCTTGTTATGACAATGTACTCCCCTGAGACTCATTATTACTCTGGATCTCGAGGATATAAAATAATGGTTTCACTGGGGATGCGAGTGTCACCAGAAACCTGTTTTTGGAATGGGAAGTTTCCAGCTTGTGTGTTTCCTTGTTTAGTTTCGTTAAGATGCTGGACTGTTGCAGTTCAGACACTGAAATGCCAATTGTGTGTACTCGTGGTCACACCCTTCAAAAGTGCTAAAGTGACTGTTGTCATGGATATCCAAATGTGACTCAGGCTGAGCTCATAGTTTGGGGTAATTCAGAATTACAGTGGTGTTCATTTATTAATGGGTTTGATTGGGAGCTGACATGCCACCTGTAGATTTTAATGGAGGTCAGTCAAAAAGTGGACATTGTGTTGTTGAAAGAGCACAGCCAGAAATGCACTGGAGGTGTTGAGAATGTATTCTCACAGTTTGCACTCCTGCTAATAATGAGAGAGCTCTATGAATCAGACAGTGTCTGTATCACCACAATGCCTGTCTTTAGATTTGCAGTGGTTTCAACAATAGCTCTATAAATGAGGTCCAAACCTCCCACCGAGTGAGCTGGAAGGGTTATTGGGAGGACGTTGACAGGGCTGCAAACCTGCAAGAGATAGTGAAACAAAATCAAGCAGTTGGCACGGCACTGAATTCTGGTACTGTATTGTTATCTGTAATTGTAATGACCTTACCTGAAATATGTTGTTCTGATACGTGCAAGGAGGAGTGGTGACTCATCTAGTTTGCATTTTCTGTAACTGTGCTTATCTCAAAGTGTCTCTATTCTGCAGCACAGTTTGTACCTTCCTGTCTCCCGTCCCTGCCTCTGTATCTGCGGATTAGTGAACCTTTGCTGCTGCTGATTCACACTTTGCCCATTACGACACAATCCACAGCTCACAGTGTTTTGAGCATAAAATGGTTCATTTGAACATGTGAGGTGTATACGTAACACCCGTGTTAGAGTTTGTTAAAAACCTGTGGGTGTTCCATGTGCTTGTTTTTAGCTGTTGCATCAGTATGAGCTCAAACAGACCCTTCTCGACTCCTTTGACTGTAATACCTATGGTTTGAGTAGCTTTGTGTTGAAAATCCCACTCCCAAAAGAGCCATTGTTTCAGTCATTACTGGGAGCCTTTGAATGTGGTAATTACTAAAATAATGTAGCACTGCACTTATTACAGTATCCAGTTTTCATTTAACAAAAACTAAATTGTGTACCATGGAAAGCAAGTGAATCTTTGCTTCTGTCTCCTTATTATTTCCTCATCTCTTCTTTAGTTTGTCTCACGCTACCTCTCTGTCTCAGCATCTCTGTCATATCAGCTGATAAAGTCTATTAGGTGTCTCTGTGTGACAGCCACAGGGGACATTCCTTTTAGAAGACACTTTACTCTGGACACTTAAAACAGTAATTACTATTAGGAAACTGCTGCTTTGGTAGCTGAACTAGCTCTCTCCCTGATGGCTGGTTTAAGGCTACACACTCCTCAGTCGTACTCCCCTGAAAATGCTGGAGTCGTCAAGGTTCTTTCGTCCCTGTTTTGCTGTTTACACGCTGATGCCATATGGAAACTGTGAGGTCTGGTCAACATCATGTTAAGCAGCTGTTGCGTAGACACCGGAGTATCCACGCATCGATGTAATGCTGTTGCAGTGAGCCGATGGAGGCCAGTTTCTCTTCAGTGGATCGTGGGAAGGCTCTTTGCAGACAAGTCAGTGTCTCACTCGCTCTGCTTAGTCAGGCCAAACACACCCGGGGCAGATCACTCTCTGCCTGCATATAAATTAAAGCAGATAGCCTTGTCCATGCTTTATTATGTGCTGTGCTGCCGAGTGCTGTATCAAACTTCTCACTGAGGGGTGGTGCTCGTTTCACAGAGGCTAATGACTGGAGCGTCGACCCTTTTCTCATGCCTCAAGCTGAGGACGAGTAACGACCATCGTCATAATTTATGGGAAGTGCTGCAAATAAATGATCAGTGATTCATCGCCATTCTGTTTTTGTCAGGCTTTTATTACAGTTTATTTGTTTACAGTCCGTACATGAGGGACTACATGTGTGTGCTTCATTTTGAAAAGACAAATTCTGACTCACACTGATTCACGGATCTTACCAAAAGCTTTATTTTTCAACCAGTAATTTTTTGGGGGGTTTGTGTTCAATAAGGATGTGTTCAAGGGCTTAGTCATATAGTAATTAGCTCACATACTCTAATGATGACACATTTGTATTTGTTCTTCATTATTGTCAGTAGATATATAGGATTCTGAACTTAGCTAATAAAAGATAAGTAACATCTTTGCACTTGTGACAGACTACCGACCTTTTTAAATGCCTTGCCGTTTGACATGTGGCAGCTGGGATGGGCCCTTGGGTTGAATAAGAGAAAGAAAATGGATAGATGGATGATGTCTGTGCATCAGTGTATTTTTAAATGTTCAATTTTACAAAAAATCGAAAATGCTGCATTTAGTTCTCCCAGTTTACTTTTATTTTCTGTGAGATGTTACTGGTGTCCACCTGTGGATCTGACATCAACTGTGAAGTGAAAGACATTTGGAGCCAGTTCTACTTTTCCTAAAGTTGATGGATTGGCAAAGCTGAACTTCAGATGTTCTCAGCAGAAAAACAACAACCTGCCAAAAGGATGGCTATCTTAGCAGTACAACCTCCATCAGCCCTTTTGAGTAGAGTGGTTCGATGGAGCCACTCTTAAGAAAAACGCAGCTTGATAGCTTGCATGGAGCTTTTACAGGACTCTGAAATCATGAAGAAGAAAAGCCCACTAGTGAAGGGATAATCAGGTGAACAATAGGTGGATTGTTCATGTTATAGGGGTGCAGCTTTAACCCGGGACTGAGGACAGTGTCAATGTCAACTTTATTTATATATCACTTAATAGTTCCACCAAAGTGCTGCACAGCAAAAACACCCAAAAATTTGATAGGAAAAAAAGAAGAAAAACACAGAAGACATGAATAAAATAATAAATAAAATAATTCATTCATTTAAAAAGAAATACAAAAATAATGAAAAGAATAGAAATTTTTAAGATATCAAGCTTTATTTAATTCAAAAGCCTGAGATGGACGGGGCTGAGATGGACGGTCACCTCTACTTTTCTGATTTGGCCTGAGAGCAATTGATTGTTTGACCTTAGTGTTCTTGTGGATGTATGGTGTTGCACAAGGTCCTTTCAATATGACAGGGCAAGACCAGTAAGACCCTTAAAAACCAGTAGCAACATTTTAAAATCAATCATGTAATGTACGGGAAGCCGCTGGAGTGAAGCCAGAACTGGTGTTATGTGTTTCCAGTGTCAGTTATTCTTTTCTTTCAACAATGACCCAAAGCATACAGCTACAGCAGTGCAGAAGTGGTTTTAGGACAAATCTCAAACTGTCCTTGAGTGGTCCAGCTAAAGTCGAGACTTAAATCCTAGAGAACATCTTTGCAGAGATCTAAAGATGGCAGTTCAAAGACACTTTCAATCCAATATGACAGAGCTTAAGAGGATCTACTGGGATGAATAGCAAAACTGCACAAATCCAGGTATGTACCTGTTGTAGGGACCTATTGAGGAAGCCAAAAACCGATGATTAAATGTCCAAATACTTTGATACCTGAGTTTTATTTTAACAAAAAAAGATAGTTACAAAGAAACTTGTATGTAGCATGTTTCCCTCGTGTAGGGATTAGTGACTGTACACTGGCACTCTACAAGATAATAAAATACGTGTAAATAGAATAAGTTATTATTAAGGTGTTCAGATCCATACATTTGAAAAATGTAGGATTAGGATCCCTTATTGTATTTAGTCCCTCAGTTTGCAGAAAATACAGCAGTAGTGAGTTTTATGGCCAAATATCCAGGATTTCTTTTCCAATATCATTTGTTTCGTTTGTCCTTTTATTGAGCTTGACAGTGAAACTATATAGAGGAAATGTGGATAGACAGGGAGCATACTAATCACAATGTTTGATGTATGTTTTGGGGGAGGTGACAAATGAAAGATGACTAAATAAATTGTGGCAATAGCTCTGACTTTGATGCTGAAGAGGTTTAGAGTTGACATTTATAATGGTTTCACAACCAAAACTGAGACAGTGTCAATTTAGGATTACTGTCTGGTCTTTGTAATTTGCTAGAAAATGGGACCAAGATGAGAATAGGTGCAGAGAGTTTGTGGGGAAACATACATGGAAATAAAGTATATAAAGCAAAAACAGAGTTTGTATAATTCTAACAAGCTTAAAGGTCGATGTTTTGTGTGACCGCCTTTATTCTTCAACACAGCCTGAACTCTCTTTCAGGTTTCACGTCATTTCTTTAAGTAGTCTGCAGGAACAGGCTTCTTGAAGGACATTCAAAGCTCTTCCTTGTATGTTGGCTGCAGGTATGTTTTCATTGCATTGGGAGTGTGGGATCATTATCATGGTGAAAAATGAAGCCACATACTGTTCCATGCTAAATCCAGATCTGATTGTTCTTTTCTTTGCAGTTTCATCAATTTTGACAAAATTTCCAACACCTTTACCTGAAATGTAGCCCCAAACGGTGGCAAAGCCTCCACAATTTTTTACATACACCTATAGATATACACTATCCTGACCTCCTGTGTACATTCTGATGACGAAATTTTAAAATTTGGTCCAGTTCAGTCCAGTTTTTGTGTAATTTTTCATTCTCAGACTTTTTTGCCTATTTCCTTTAAGGATGGCTTCTTGACAGCCACCTTTCTAAGCAACTGAGACCAATTCTAATGAGGCTTCAGGGAGCAGCAGATGGATCAACTGAAGGGCCAGATACATCTCTCGGGTCCTTAGATTTTTTCTTTTTCCAGTTTCTTAAGGACATGACTTTCAGATATGCTTCAACTGGTGCAGATGGGTTTTTAAACCTGCCACTTCTTCTTTGTCTTCCACTTTTCCAGTTTCCTTAAAATTTTTAAGGATACACTGCACACATTGCTGAGATGTGCCAAGTTTTCGGCTAATAGCTCTTTGGGAATTACCTTGTTGGTGCAGAAATACTATTTTTATGGCTGTCAAACTACATTATCTTTGACATTTTTCATAGATTCAACTCAAGAATTGGGAACCAATTATGTGAATTTTATGACAGGCTGCAAGTAAAGAAGTGCCTAAAGATACAATTTAAAATTGTTCCTTTTCTAAGTTGTTTGTTACGTGTAGACATGACACTCGTTCATCCCCCAAGTTAGGTGATTTCTTTATGCTTGAATGTTTCATAGGTCCATTTTAAGTGGGTTAATAAAGAAAACTTTAAAAGAACTTCAGATAAACAGCTGCTGTTTGTTTTGACAGCTACTGTTAACATAGTATCTGTATTCTGTCTGTGGTGTGTTTGAATGATTGCTTTAGGGCATGCATTTATTGCGCATATAAGTATAAGTATTAATATTGCAAAACTAATCTATGTTGTTACCACAAATATCCAATATCATATATTATTACTGGCTTCAAAAATCCCACATAGGTCAAGGATATTTTTGTAAAGCCGCATGTTTGAGTGCAAAACATCAGTTTACAAGCACACACAGCTGTGTTCATTTAGATCATACTTATACTTTCTCAGCGGCAGTCATTTGAGATGCAAAATATTTCATAACCATTGTGCATTCTGCAACATCTTATCTGCTCAATACATTTTTTTGAGTCTGTTTTGCTTTGCTAATCTAAATTGCTAGTGGAGAAGCTAATACAACAGTTTAAGATGCAGAATAGAAAATCAGCCTAGGCTGTTTCATTATCCTAATGAACTCATTATGGGTCTGATAATTCTCCTCAGTTGGAGCAACTGATTGGAAGCTGTTGGCAAGTGATATTTCTCTGAGTTTGTTTTCAGTATGTGTTGATACAAGAATCTGTGTAACATTCTGTAACGAGACAGCCATACTTATTGGCACTGCACTTTTAATTTCTATTTTTGGTCATTGTCGATGTGGTTGTGATTGCATTTTCACAAGTGTTGCCTTCGTCTGCTCAGTCGCCTTCTCTTACATATCCATTTACAAAAAAAAAAAAAAATGTAAAAAGCGATGGAATTAGCAGAACCAGAAGAACAGGACATGTGACAAGATTAGCTAGATCCATGTGAATTGTGCCCACATCGAGTTTGGGAACAACAGTTGTGATAGTGATTCAAAAGGGGGATTTTTAGGAGAAATCACACATGGAAGGGTTAAGAGTGCTTCACACTGGTTCAGACAGATTCTCACTGCTGAATAAATTCTCAAAGACAAATGACTTTCTGTGGTTGTTTCAACGAGGAAAACTAAACAAAAAGAAAGAAAAAACAGTTTTATAAATAAAGCTTGCTGCAGATTTTCCCACAGCACCACTCAGTTGCTATGCATTTTATATTTAAGAAGTGATTTGTTGCTTCTTCTTTTTTTTTACCTATCATCAGAGAGATGAGAGAGCCGGGGGAAAACTCACTTAGGCTGCTGTTACTCCTCATTTTCCAGGTTTAGGTTTGTACTCATTCAGGCTTTCACAGGCTATCCTTGTAAAGAGGATTTCATTGAAACTTGTGCCTCCTGCCTCCTTTGCCTTCAGCACCCACCCCAATCTCATTTACCAGACCAATTTCCTCTCTTGCCTGCAAACCAGAGCCAATGTAAAAAATGCCATGCTCTTGTCTTTTATTCATGTTAGGTTGCTGACATGTTTGGTGAGGTGAACACTGCATATAATTGTGATAACAGTATAACAATACTGACTCTGGCTCCACATTAAAAGTGGTTGGCAGAGGGATGCTTTGATGTGTTTGCATCTTTGATGTTATGCTATTTCTGCTGTGGTGTTTTGGTATTCCAGTTTTATAATTTAAAATGACCAAAAATGTATTGTTCTTAATTTTTCTCTATTTACACATGTTGGTTATGTATACAGAGGGCTATGCTGTGATGCACTTCAAGCAGTTGGCGCTAGTAATGTAGCATCTATAACATGTTGAGATTTTTAACCTTTGCCACTCCAAGCTTTGTGTCTTAAGTTTAATCTGTACAATAGCAATAACCTCTTTTAGGAGTGACAACAAAATTAAGCTCCAAATAAAAGAGAAAATGAAGTTGTAAAATCTTAGTAGTGAACTGACGTTCAGCTTCTCCCTTCAAGACTTGGTGAAAGTCCCACACGCCACAGGCGTGTTCTGGCAGAATGGTGCTCGGCTTGTACCAGGGGGGTGAGAAACAGTTCCCTCAGCCAGCAGGATAACATTCTCCTCCCCTCCAGTCTCACAAAAGTGCCTCCTGCCAAGAGCCTCCTACTGCACAGCCACCTGGTCTTCTGTTGTAAGTCTAATCCCAGCCAGAGACCCATCCATAAGGCCGCCAGGTTTTTCTTATGAAGCTGTAGTCCCACCATCAGACCTCAGCAAGGACCCTGGCAGCGACTTGTATGAATAAGCGAGCATCAGTGCCAAGTGTTTAGCTAATCTTTGTTTAGGTGTGATTGAATTAGAGGATTGAATAAGCAGAAAATTAATTGTTGTCCTCTCAAATGTGTCGGCCAATTAAGGTAGTCACTGATGGAGAGTACTGCACATATGGTAGGACAACATATTAAATTCAAAGGTCCGTGTCATTGTAGATTTAGTAGTTCAGATGGAGGAATTACACTATAAGAAGTGACATTTATGTTGGTATAACAAATGTCTGTTTTCAAGAATGGGTGTTTAAAAAAAAAAGGAAAAAGAAGAAGAAACAAAGGCAAATGTATTTAATTCGTTTGCATGCTTTTGATACAGGAGGCCAGAGCCGTACAGGGACCCAGACCCCAGACATTTAGTTATTTAGTATGAGGAGAGCTGAGGCTGACCTTTTTAAATGGAATTTTCCCTAAGAGCAGTCGCCAGTGACCAAATTTAAGTCTTCAATCTTGTAGATGTAAACTCTGACATTCAGAGCCCTTATGTTTATCTCATTGATTCAGCAAACGTCAAGCACCAAGGGGTTTCACGGAGGCTCCCCGCTCGCCTCCCCTCTGCCCAGCATTTTCCCCCTCTTTTTGAGGGGTTTGTGAATAGTGAATACAAATTGTACTTGATATTTAAACAGCCATAACATTTGCCTGAAGCAAACAGTCATTGCCCGAAGCAGGTTTCCTTCATCAGCAGCATGTTAAACGCATGCTGTTGATTAGTGTTTGTAATTTGCCCTGCTATCTTTAGTGAGAATACAGCACATTTGCCGTACGCTTAGAGGTGACAAGGCTGCTGTCAAAGGTTTCAATCAATTTATTCACAGAAAATCTAATTACCAGCCACGGTACACTGGCAGGCATTGTTTTCATTGTGTGAGGCTGTGTGTGTGTGTGTGTGTAGGAGGGGCATCATGGAAAATGATTTTTGGGGGCCAAATAAAAGCATTCTGATATTAATATACATATATATCAGTATATAGCCCAATATCATATTATTGTACAGTTAAATTAAAAAGAGATAATGGTGGGATCGTTCTTTATTAAATTTCCAGCAATGTATTTCACAAACTAGTTAGCAACCTACTGTGAAGACACTGCTTGACTTCCCACCACCGTCTGCTCTGCTCATAATGTCACCATTTCCAAATTATCTGAAGCATCATTATCTGCTTTATTTTCTGTAAAGAAAAAAAGTTTTCACATCCGTGCACATCAGACAACCAGTGCTGATCTTGCTTTAATAGGCCAATATGAGCTGTTAGCTAATACCAGTGTGGCACTCATTTATGTGCCAGTCTGTCTTTCTGAGTATAGACTACAGCTGTGCAAGGTACAGCTGCAAAAGTTTACAGGTGTTTTATTAATTCTCCGCTGTGTGCATGCTTGTCATTCTCTCTGTCTGCAAACATGATAGCTTGAAAGTTTTGAATGAATTCTGGGTGTTGAGTCCTGTTAACAATCCTTTAAAATTCGGCTTAAATCCACTCAGGTCTTCTTAAATAACAGGGCGATCGTGGCTAACAAGGGCGATCGTGGCTCAAGAGTTGGGCGTTCGCATTGTAATCGGAAGGTTGCCGGTTCGAGCCCTGGCTCCAACACTCTCGGTCGTTGTGTCCTTGGGCAAGACATTTCACCTGTTGCCTACTGGTGGTGGTCAGAGGACCCGGTGGCGCCAGTGTTCGGCAGCCTCACCTCTGTCAGTGCGCCCCAGGGCAGCTGTGGCTACAATGTAGCTTACCATCACCAGTGTGTGAATGGGTGGATGACTGGTTATGAAAAGCGCTTTGGGGTCCTTAGGGACTAGAAAAGCGCTATACAAATACAGGCCATTTACCAAATATTTATTGGTAAAAAATTGACAAAAAGCCTAAGCTATTTAAAGCTATGTTTCATATTGCTATTATTAGTATTGACAACATATAGGCATATAGGGAATTATATATGGGGATTAATATCGAAATATCAAAAAGGGTTTCATAGTTTCATAAAATGTCTTTTATTTTTAAAGCTATGCTTAAAGTCATACTGCCTTTTGTTTTTATTGGCAACATTTAGGTAATGTTGCTGGTGTAGGGGATGTTAAATATCACATTATAGTTTGTATCCAAATATCATTTTAAATTTGACCTCTGAACTTGCTTTTAATTTCCATATCTTTCAGTTTCACTCCAACACCCATCATATACTTAACCTCCTGAGAATCAAAGTCTTTCAGGGCATGCACTTTTAATTTATCTTTGCTATTTGGGCTGATTGGGACCTGATGAATGTAAAAACTAATGATTATCTTTTTACCTGATTTTGCTCTACAAGGGCCTGATATTCACATATGAGGTCATTCGTTTTAAATTTTGATAGAACAGTGGCAGTATAATGTCCTCATCAGTGGATATCAGGCCCTTGTAGAGCAAAATTTAGTATTGTGATCTAAACAACCCAAAATGTGATGTCCACATATGTGGACGCCAGCTCCTAGGAGGTTAAAGGGCGATCGTGGCTCAAAGAGTTGGCAGTTCGTCTTGTAACCGGAAGGTTGCCGGTTCGAGCCCCGTCTCTCGGACAGTCTCGGTTGTTATGTCCTTGGGCAAGACACTTCACCTACCGCCTACTGGTGATGGCCAGAGGGGCCGATGGCGCGATATGGCAGTCTGCCCCAGGGCAGCTGTGGCTACAACTGTAGCTTGCCTCCACCAGTGTGTGAATGTGAGAGTGAATGAATAGTGGAATTGTAAAGCGCTTTGAGGGCCCCGAAAAGCGCTATATAAATGCAATCCATTATTATTATTAAAAAAAGTATTGTCAGTAGTTAGTTAATTCAATTCAATTCAGTTTAATTTAATTTAATTTAATTTAATTTATATAGCACCAAATCATAACAACAGTCACCTCAAGGTGCCAGGAGTCAGGTATTTAGTTAGAGTTATACTGAAATATACTCTAGTATAATATTATATAATAAGCTCCGGTTATTTATGTCTTTCTTACTTACAGATCAATACATATTACCCTTTGTGTACTCCTCCATAATAATTGTATGAAAAAAAAAATGCCTGTCATGCTACTTTTATTTTTACTGCACTACACAGATCTTAAAATGGGTTTAAAAAGAGCAACCCCCCCCCCCCCCCCAAATTAATATACAGAAATATGTATATTAATATATACACTAATCCCTTAAAAGTTAATACTGCCTAAAGTGAGATCTGATGGTGGAGGATTGCACTCTCTAACTCCTTCTTGTTGAGATTAAAAAAAAAAAAAACAGACATAGTGTAAAGGTGGATGTGGTTTGATCCATGAGTACTTACTGTTGTACAGTTTTAATGTTTCAACAAATACTACCAGCATGTTGACATGTTCCTTGATTTAATTATTTAATTGAAATAGGTGATCTACACCTATTAAGTCAAGCAATAATGTAGAAGTGGTGTCGTCGTCTAC
>NW_005187405.1:8456219-8463068 GCF_000239375.1 Pundamilia nyererei
GAGGTTTCTTCCTGTCAAAAGGGAGTTTTTCCTTCACACTGTAGCCAAGACCTAACTCAAAGAAGGTTGTTTGATTGTTGGGGTTTTCTCTATGTTACAGCAGGATCTTTACCTTACAATATAAAGTGGCTTGAGGTGACTGTTGTTGTGATTTGGAGTTGATTGAACTGAATTGAATTAATAAAATGGAGGACAGAGGCTTTTGTAATGCCACAATTAGATTTGTTTCGGAAATTTGATCTCCAGTTGACTGTACACAGCATAGTTCCAGTAAACACTTTACACACTGTGCACTCATGTTTTTAGCTGGCAGTTAAGCTAATTGGTGGTGATAAAGGTCCCTGAATGAAAGCAGCTTGTTTGTTTAAAAAAGGCTAAATGCAATTTACTGAAAATATATTACAGTAATATTTTACAGTGTTCTTTAATGAACAATATTCCCCACCGATGCTGTTAGCTGTGTCATGCAGACAAAGACGCTGGTGTGTGGTGTTTTACCAGCAGTCTTGAAACTTGCATGAGCATTTCTATTGTATTTTTCTTAACATGCTAGTATATATATTCGAGGGAAAACTTCATTTACTTTACTATGTTCATTTGACAGCTTATGCTATTTGTTAATTTCAATTAAAGTTAGACAATTAAAGTGAAGCTATCCCATTAGTTCATTAATGGTGCTTCAGGTAAAAAAAACAACAAAAAACTAGACGTATCATTTTGCACAATGACTGCTTTTGTTTTTAGTCCTTCAGGTATAATTTGATGATAATATTAGTAGACTTTAGTTACATTCTGAATGTTTCCCTTACATGAAAATTATTTTCACTGCCCAAGTCATACATTAGTTTCGTTTCAGTTAAAGATGTGTGCACTTTTCCCTCTGAGTTTTACAAACATTTAGCCAGCACCCTCTTTGTTTTGATATTAGTTTAATCTCCCCCACCTCAACCACCAACACTACTTGGAGTAGATGAGGGTTCTGCTTTGCTAATTTTATGAGATAAAATATAATGCCAACCTCTGTTTTGTCAGTAAGTTACACTTTATTTGGTGTTGTTGTGCCATTGGGATATTCATTTATTTAATCACGCTGAGAAAAGTAAAAAAAAAAAAATGGGTGGTAGATCTTCTTTATATGAATAAATATTAGAAAATATTCTCTTTCATATTGAAATTCAGTGTACCTATTTTTCTTCTTCTTCTTCCGTGAAGCACCTTCAGTGCTGTGGGATAATGAAGAACCTTTCCTTTTTTGGGCCATTGTGTTGAAACTCTGTAATTCAAGCACATTGAATTGAATTATTAAAAAAATAGGTGGTTGCCAGGCAATGTGATGCTGCTATAATATATCATTTATATCATAATATTCAAGTTCTTGGATATAAATTATATGTTGTTCACATTAAGTTCAAATGATATGATAATTTTATATGGTGCTATAGGGACATAAATTTATAAAATGGATAATTTTAGCCTGTTGGTAGGTTGTTGCTAGGTAATGTAACGACATCATAATACTGGATATAGATAAGAACCTAATATATACCTGTGTGCCAGTTTTGGTTGCACAACTCCTGTTTATGTAGGAGGAATCACACTGATATTTGGTGCGTTACAGGAAGAAGCTGACAAAAGTTTAAGTCTGTGTGTGGAGGGACAATTTCCAAATTATTGTTCTACATTTTTAATTCTTAACGTTAAAAAACCATATTAATATTGTTCACTCATGAGTTATACCCGCTTTATCCTGTAAAGGGTTGCTGGGGGAGCCGATTCTAACTGCCATTTGGGAAGAGGCGGGGCATACTCCTGCCAGTTCTTTGCAGAACTAACATAAAGAGACAGCCAACCGTACATCATCAATTAACCTAACATGCATCTCTTTGGACTGTGGGAGGAAGCTGAAGCACCAAGAGAAAATTCTTGCAGACACAATGGGAACATGCAAACTCAGAAAGAGAATTCTTGCTATGAAGAGACAGTGCTTACGACTACACCCACACGCCGCCTGCGATTTTATCAGCAACTAACAAAATCAGTTTTTGGACTCTCTGGATTGATTCAGAAATGTGGTAGATAAAAATCACATTTGCGTTCCCTCCGTCACCTTGACTTCATAGGGACATTCCTTTTTTTCTTTTCTGAAAGCAAAATTAGTTATAGGTTATGATTTCTGCATGATAACAAACATGTTACTCCACAGTTTTACTCTGCCAAATATACATACAAAGTGGAATGATGAGTCACCCTCTTCCTCCCACCCCAGACTGTGTTTTATTGACCAGAGTGAATCTACAGACTCATGTCAGTGCAAAGAAATGTGGGGCAAACTCAGCTAATTCCTCATGGCTGTGTGCCACTGGGGCTAGCCTGACCCAGAGAGCACTGTTTCTTACTCAAGCATACACACAATCCATCACAGAGTCACCATGATGAGCTCTGGCCAGCCTCAGCTAAATAGGTACAAGGAAAGCCATCTACCTTGATTAATAGAGTAGTTGAGTGTCAAATGAAAGTCTTTATGTACCTTACATTTCAAACAAATTGTACCGAATCACATTTTGTAGGGGTAAAACTCCTTTTTTGTGTGTGTTTTGTGTGTTTTTTCCTGACTCTGTTCCGTAGAATAATCAAAATTTTTAACCCAGCCAAGTGATCTTGTTACACCGTTAACAAGCCTAAAAACAAGCTTAAAATAAGTTTTACTGCCAGAGTGCTTGATTAACAAAGCACAACTGCATTATTGTAGAAATCAATATGCAGCTAAATCCACTGTGCCCAAAGCCCAAAGCCAACCTAACACCGCACGTGGATCTGCATGCTGCCTTTGTCCCCAAACATTGCTGGAAAGAAGGCATCATGAGCGAACAAATGACGAGGCAACTGCATTGCCCCTTCATTCTTTTCTGAAGCACAAACAGACGAAGTGCACAAAGCTGCAGGAGATTAGATTTTTTTTTTTCAGTATCTTGCATCATTGCATTGTGAAATGGTGTTGAACACAGGATGTAATTACCTTAACCTCAATAGGTGGGTTTACAAACTGAATTAAAATAGCATAGACTGCAAAAGTGAATACAATAGGTGAGGTGAAACCCAGCATTTGTGGTTATTCTGTGCGTCTCTGCGTGTATCTGCGTTGTGGACGAGCGGTTACTTGTATTGTGAGGAAGCCAAATAAAGCCAAGTCTTATTTTACTGCAGTTTATGCTTTCTATACACACTCCCATCAGACTGTGGTGCAGTGGAAATATTTATGTGAGGTTGTGACACACCCAGACTGTTCTTTGAGCCTGACCTGAGGGTTTCCTCTGTTCGCTGAACACAGTGACACGATTTGAGTCAGTGACTCGAGTTTGTCAGGAGGGTTTTTGTTTTGATTTCAGGGATGTTCCTCCAGTCCTGTGAGTGAGGAGCATTTAGGGTCAAGTGGTAGTATTTCATGAGTATTTCATGGGTGGTTGCGGGCTAGACAAACCTTTTGATTACTGTGGACAGATGGTGTGATTAATATGAGAATATGGCAGTGTTTGTACACATAAACACTCGTCTTAAGAGTTTAATAATAATAAACTGTACATCTGCAACATACAGTAAACATACAAATATGTCCTGTTCAAGCATTGTATACCCCAAGGTGAAATAGGCAGTGTAGCTGCAGTGCATCTAAAAAAGGCCTTTAGCTGTTATGGTAAGCCCTTATCAACATACTTTGTATCTGTATGACCATAATTTCCAGTGTCAGTCACAGATTACACTGAGTTAAAGAGTCAAGTCTGTTTCCTATTACCTCCTTGACTTGCTTGTGTGAAGACTCTGTGTGAAGAGAAAGAATGAGCATTACCCTGTTAGCTGCCCATTTTTAAATATTTATTTATATTTTTCTCACTATAGTTAAAGTTACAGCCACTGTTTAAAATATGGGTTGTTAACATAATGAATATACAGTTTACACATCAAAGCTTTGATGCAGACACAGGAAGAGAGGTAAACTTAAAGAGGCAGAAACAGACAAATGAACATGTACGGCCTGTCCTCTAAAAGACGATTCACTGCTTTGAAATGGAAACTCTAATAACAAAGATATACAGTTAAAGCTCAAAAACTGTATAGACACACATAAGCCCTATTGGCAAAGGCCTTTTCTCAGATTTAACCGGCAATAGTTTATGGCATTAAGGCAGTTTGTTGAGAAAAAGATGCAGTAGTTCTTGTGGAAGAGGACTTTATTTTATATTAGAGATATTTTTACGATGCTCTATGGGTGGAGGAAACATGGGACGTGGGGTGAAGGACTCTTCAGTTTAAGGTGATATTTACTTGTTGAATTGATGATACTGAAGGTAAATTCTGCAACAATAAAACAATGTGAAAGGCTCTTATTTGTATTTACAACTGTTATCGGAGCATCTTGTTTCTACTGAAGTCACAGTGTGGGTAGTTTTGCTGTGTATCACAAAGATTACATTACCATTCTTAATTTGATTTGGTGAGGAACTAGACTGAAAATGACCAAATTATAGACGAAGTTTATTTATATGATATTAAGTAGTTTTACTGTTACAAGGCCATGCAATGTCAGAGGAGTGGTTTCCGTCCCATTTCCATCTATTAAACTTTGTGAATTAAGAGGATCTTTTCTTGCCACTGCAAATGTCTGTAACTTAAAAGCTTCATGTGCTTTTTATTTAGTGACATATTTAAGGATAACTAAAATAGATTTTACTTTTAAGCTGGAGAGAAGTGGCATACATACTGTGTCTCATAAACAAAACAAAACAAAAAAGAACATTTGCTAAAGATAAAAGAACTACAATCCATTCACAGACATGCCAGCCAGTCTTAAGAAGAACCCTTTCTTTAGATCATTTGCTCAGATAGCTTTGTGATGTTACTGTATTTATTCTTTGCTATTGTTTTGAAACATATCAGGAAATCAATTACTTCTGTGGCAGCCAATGTCATTGCCAATTGTGTCTTCTTGGTTCCTCTGTTTTTGGGACACGGCTGTCTCGTGCTCTTGCAGACAAAACTGCTGACGGGGCAGCTTCAGCCCAGCAGACCATGGAAAAACACAAAATTTGGTTGTTATTTTGTGGCACTGCTGCAAGGAAATTCAGAAAAGGTTTGATAAGAAATGCATTTGTTATTACCGTTTCCCTCACGGCACCTGATTGACAGCTGAGAAAAGATTTGTCTGCATGTGCTCAGAGATCCATTTGGCTAGTTTTAATAACTGTGTGAGGGATTACGTCTCCTTTTTCCAGCTCTTACCTTGGAATATAGAGAGGTAACTGAGGAAATCTGTTTTGTTGCAAGGGCTTGTGACCTGATGATTCCCGTGTCCAGATTTTGTGACGTTCGGGGGTTTTGATAAAGCCAGCCAGAATATTGATGGATGCCTTTGCAAACGGCTTAGGTATTAAAAGACTTAGACTGAATCATTTAATGTGTCCTTGGCCAAAGGTTTTCTGGTGCTTAAAAATATCACCCTGTTCAATGAGCCAGAGGTGCAGCTTCTTTGCTGATACATAGTTGAAGTTGAAAAGGTCATGTGTGTAGACTGACTGAGGTTTGTTCGTCCTCTGTAACTCAATTAACACCTGATGGAAGGGTAAAGGTGCAGTGAGTTTATTATTGATGCATACATGTTTCACCGAGGCGGCGTTAACTGTCACAGTCGTAGCCAACCTCACACACAGTAGTGCTGCTGTGATATGCCAAGGATTTGTTTCATATTTGCATCAGCACATTTTGCTAAGTAATATTTATTGCTATGTCGGTTTGCAGCCAAATTCAAAGTACTAACAAGCGGTGAGCTTGTGATCATACTTTATGAGTACTCATAACAGTTAATTTGTTGTTTCTGGATGCTGTTGTCCAAGTGTTATACAATAATGTCTTTTATGTCTGTTGCTCTCTCAGACTTACTGCTGTGATTACCTTTAAATAATTGGTGAACTGACAATATAATAAAAGACAGAGTGTAAAAAGTGATGAACAGTTAAAGCTGACTGAGACAAGCAGGATTGTTTCTACTATTTATCTGTTTTTTCTCTGTAATAAAGTCATAATTCTCTAGTTCAGATTTAGTTTTTTATTCAGACACCAAACCAAAATAAATTTGGGGTGTTTTAATAGAAGACAACAAGCAGAAAATATTCACATTCAGGAAAGTGCAATTACATTAGGATTAATTATAAAAATGGCAGCTAATTAAATTTCTGTCAATCAACTGTTTGTTTCAGTTCTTAATTGAATTAGTTTTCACCACATTATTGAGTTTTACTCATTTGTTTTTTCGCCCTCTCATCAGTCATCGGTGATATTTTGGTCTTCTTTGTGTCAGTCAGAACAAAGCCACAGTAATGTTGGCTGTGAACATCCAGCATTCAACTTTTCTCATACAACTTTAAAGTTATTTTTGTACTCTAAATAACTTTGATTGTTTATTCAGTCTCATACAAACTCATTCCCATTTTTTTTCCCATTTGGTATTTTTTTATGCTGAGGCACAAAAACAAGACTTTCCCCTTTTTAATCACGCCTTCAAAATTCTGATTGGCTCAGTTGTTTATCCAAGTGCCGCAGCACCAGATGTACCCGAATCACTGAAACACATCTTGGATATGGGCAGAGATTCAGAGGCCTGAAAACAAACTGCAGCCAAACATCACAAACATGCTTGGCTCTGGGATGTTTGTGATTTTTTTTTCACTAAATCAGAGAGCAGTTGCTTATTAACATTTCTGCATTCGTAAAAGAAAAAAAGTGACAAACATACCCACTCAGAATCTGCATTTGTTAACAATCAATTGTTTTTGAAATAAAAAAGGGGGCTATACCATA
>NW_005187405.1:8463346-8471715 GCF_000239375.1 Pundamilia nyererei
ATATATATATAAGTATATAGATAGATAGATGGCATTCTGATGTAAATTCAGGGTCGTACAGAGAGGAGGGTTGAAGAAATATTTGTATTGTACCTAAAGAACTGTTCCCACACAGCTAATTATCATTTACCTTTCAAGGAAAACAAACTTTCTTCATTATATTTACTTGTGACATTTCAGGAATATAATTGAACTGAACATGGCTACTGGCTACTCACTGTTACAGTAAGACTGTGACAAAGGACCCGATTCACACAGCTTTGCAAGATAAGTGGATGTTTATTTACAGCGGTTGTTCGCTCTTTGCTTGCGTAGCTTTCCAGCTGCCTTCTTCAGCTCCACACCACACACAGCTCAGGTCCCGGTATCCTACTCAAATAAGGGAGGCATGATTAGATGATGGAGGTCAGCTGTGTCGGTCAGCCTCGCTTGGCACCACACCCTGAACCCGCTACTCTACGCCTTCCCTGCAGCAGAGCCATAAAGCACACTCCACCACAGGCCACTTTATTTGAGTTTTGCAATGGTGAAGCAACATTCCAGTTAGATAGATATTTACACTAAGATTGCATGAGTGTCCCTTCCAATTTAGACTTCCCAAATGCCTAAATCAAAGAAAACAGCAAGCAAAGCAACACAAAAATCAAATAACCTCCAGCATGCACTAGGGTGGTTTATGTGAAGTGCGAATCAGAATCAGCACCTTCAAATCTGAGATCATGTTTCTCAGCTGGAAAAGGGTGATTGCCAACTCCGGGTCAGGAATGAGTTGCTGCCCCAGGTGGAAGAATTCAAATATCTCAGGGTCTTGTTTAGAGTGAAGTTAGAGTGGAGTGGGAGAGTAACGGATTGACGGTGTCTGCAGTGATGCAGACTATGCTGGTTTCTTTTGGTAAAGAGAGAGCTGAGCGTGAAAGCAAAGCTCTGTTTTTACTGGTTGATCTTATCCTACCCTCACCTTTGGACATGAGCTCTGGTTAGATACAGAAAAAATGAGATTGTAGCTACAAATGGTAGAAATAAATCTCCTTCAAAGGGTGGCTGAGCTTTCCCTTAGAGACAGAGTGAGGAGAAGGGCTCATTCAGGAAGAGCTCAAAGTAGAATCCCTTCTCCTCCTGTTGAGGTGGTTCAGACATCTGACTAGGATGCATCCTAGACACTATCTAGGTGAGGTGTTTCAGGCATGTCCTAGCACGAAGGGGCCACAGGGCAAACCCAGGGCATGCTTGAGAGACTATGCATTTCGGCTGGCTTGGGAAGATCAAATTCCCAACGTGTCCTCTCAGATAAGCTGGAGGAGATGGCCGGGGAGGTCAGGGTGTCGCTGCTTAGTCTGCTGCCCCTGTGACCCAAACTCAGATAAGCGGCAGATAATGACGGATGGATGGAATTAAATGGTGCGGGAAAAAATAGTTGATCTAGCACAAGGTTTGGACTTTTGGATGAAAGTCTTATGTCTTGATTATACCTCGTCGTGGACACGGACAGTTGAGTGATCCTGTTAGACCTCTTTGAAGTCCTGACTTCAAGTGCAGCGTATGTGCATTTGGTGCATTGTTATGTAAATTCTCCACAGACAAGACCCTTGTAGTCACGAAAAACAGACAGGCACTCGGAGGTCCTACCCTCGTGCTCACCTTCTGATGATGAAATTTGTGCCAGTCAGGCCCAAGTGGACCCTGGTGGACTTATGGACCTTTAAAGGATAATCAAGGTTTTAGACATCCAATACTCCACCTACCCCCTTATCTTTTTCTTTTTTAAATCTCCCTCAAGAAGTCATTAAGGATACAGTTTCTGTATATTCGAAGATACAGACAGGTTTGCTTATTTACCTCAGCTGTGCTGTGTCACAAAGTATTTTCTCTGAGCACAGCCACAAGCAGTGAAGCATGACCTCGTCATTCAGATACAGATGAGCATTATCTACTTGGCAGAGGCCTGTAGCACTAGCACAGGAAGGGCTGAATTAATTAATTATTACTCTCTTAATTATACCTTTGACGACACTGTAAAGTTTTCATAGAAGTTTCTCCATGCAGGAGGTCAACTTATTCTGTTTTAGACTGAAGAACCCCCAGGGATGCATAAGAGGGGAAATGAGAGAATTGATCTCTGTCACAGTTTTTATGATCTTTAGCCTTGTTGGTGCTTTAGTTGATAGCAAAAGGTCAAATTCAGCTGGTGTACATTCAAGACAAGACCTGGGAGAGCAAATAAATGTTTGTGTATACTCACTCACACTGACACAGAGAGGCACATTCCCATGCATGCACGTATCCACCCACTGGTTTGTACACGCAGAAACACACAAATACACAATGCAGCCTCCCACACATATATATGCACACGGCATAGGGATTGTTACACACACACACACACACACACACACACACACACACACACACACACACACACACACACACACATATACACGTCATGTTCCAAGTGTTTACATGAAAATCCAACCTGTCTTTTAAGTCTGCATTAGAGAGCATTTTGATCCTTCACTTTTTTCTCCTTGCAAGTTGAAAGAAAGATTGGCCAGTCATTACAAAATAAACGAGGGAAGTAAATTTAGTGGGCGGGCCTGTACTTTCATTATCTCCTTTAATTATTTTATGAGGCAATTTTAGTACGTGTGCACATGCCTGATAATGGTGGGATAGTGATGTATGCCATAAATCCTTATGTTTAAAGTTGGTTAAATATGAGCTCAGTTCAGTAGTTTGAACTCGGACCATTTCAGGGAGCATTTGTTTTATGTCCCCACTGAGTGGAAAGGGGATTTTAGTACATTTTGTGAATGTCAAATATTATTCTACTGGCTCTGACAAAGTCTTTATGCTCAGGTGCATTATACCCCGAACTCTTTTCACAGTGTGCTTTAGTGGTATTGTGCTATATTAAATGCCTTTATGTAGCTTATTAGGCTACATAGCTGACAAACAACACAATATGTCTTGATTTGGTACGAACAGTAATAGGTCTCAGCTGAATATCTTTTTACTGAGTGTGAAACAACTAGTGTCTTATGTTGAATGGGCCTCATTTATCATTTTACTTCTTCAGTGCACTGGAGGTAGGTGTTGATGATGTGTGGAGATCCTTCCAGAGATGCTTTGCTTCTTCTTCGGGGTTTTAAATTACTCTTTATTTTGAATAAAGCATATTGTTAACTTTGTAAATTATGCTCCCAATTAGAACTAAGTTGATGAAAAAGCTGTGTGTTATTTAATGTCATTTACTTGCTATACCCATATGAGGCTGCAGCATCCTTTGATATCTCAGTCATGTGCACTTGTTGCTCATCACATCAGGTTTTCTAAAAAGGGTGTCCCATTACCACATGTTTATAAAATCAAGCACATAGCCATAAACATTTGTGAAAGAATGGATCATTCTAAAGCACTCACTGAATTCAAGTAACAAGCCAGTGCATTGCAATTCTTTCCTCCTAGATATTCTACGATCAACTTACAGTTGATCGTACAAGTGTTTACAGAGCGGGGTTGCCGAGTGCTGTGGCAGATAGAGCGCAAAAGTCACCAATGCTCTGCTGGCTCAGTAACTGCATAGCTCCACACCTCCTCTGGCATTAACATCAGCACGAAAACTGTACTGAGAGCTTTGTGGCATGGCTTCATGGGTTTCTCTGGCCATGTAATACCTGTAGCTGTAATGTGTAGGTGGCCTAATACTTTTGTCTGTACAGAGTACGGTCAATGCCTGAATTTAGCAGTGTCAGCCTTGCTGTTAAAAAACAAATCCAGGCTAGCAAACAATGCTGCATATAGTAACGTACCATCTTCTAGCTGCTCCAGTTGTCAGTCATTTGCAGCCATGATAAAAGCCACAACCACTCAAGATTAAAGTTTTAAAGTAAAGTAAATATGCTGAAATATATATATATAAAAAATGAAATTAAAATCCAATATGACTTTGCAGCTGGTCTTTAGATTGGAGCACACAAAACTGCTTTTTGAGCCCCTCAGATATTTTTGTGCTTGGGTTGTTGCCCCCAGGGACTAAATCAGCAGATTGGTTTGTGTCTGCTGGTTTTAACATAGACCTACCACTAAAAACTCTCATGTTCTTCATTTTAACCTCTTAAATAAAGCATGGCTTTTAAAGGAAGATTCACTATTTAGTGCTTAGAAAATTGGCAGGGGACACAAAGACCCTGACATACGCTCACCAGCCACTTCATTAGGAATACCTATTGAACTGCTAGTTAGTGCAAATATCCATGCATTTTAGAAGCCGAGGTTCAAACTGAGCATCAGAATTGGGAAAAAAGAGGATTTAAGTGACTTTGACCATGTTTGTTGGTGCCAGATGGACTGGTTTGAGTATTTCACAAACTGCTAATCTGCTGGGATTTTCTCCCACAACTAACTCTGGGGTTTAAAAAGAACGATCTGAAAAAGACAAAATATCCAATGAGACAGTTTTGAATGGGCAGACTGCTTTGAGCAGCTAGGATGGCATAAGTGTCTGGTTTGTTAGCACAAATGTAAGTTTAACTTTTAAGGAAGTAAAGTAAATATGCTAAAAAATAAAAATAAAAAAGCATTTGAAATGAAAATCCAGTTTAACTTTGGAGCTGTTTTTTAGATTAAAGCAGATGGAGGTACAAAACTACTTTTTGAGCCCCTCAGACAGTTTGAGATTTCCAAACTAGTTTGAATTTTGTTAGCAGAAAGCTACAATACTCTCTGCTGAGAGAAAACAAAAAAGGAGAACAGTGGGCAGCAGATGGGAGGGAAAACTTTCTCTGTATTAGTATAAACATCAGGAAAGAGCCGGTGTAGCCTGCTGGTTTGATTGGACTTCATTATTTTTGCCACCTCTCTGCAGAACAAACAGCCCATGCAGCTCACGTCTCCTTACCCATTGTAGCCTCAACATTTGGCACGTTGCCCTCTACTCTTCTTTATTGTGTCTTTTTTCTCACATCAGAGCACAGACAGTTGCGGCGTCGAGCTGCTTCCTTATTGAGCTGCGTTTTAACACAATATGGTGAGAAGCAGTCACATTTGCTGTTTATTTTCACAGGGTGCGTCGTATCAAGTACCTTCATTACCAGATCCAAGAAGGCCACATCGTCACATTTTGTGACTCAATTTCATGAAGCTACAGGTACAGGGAGTTCTTTTTAGAGTGCGCTTTCAGCTTTTTTTTACTACTTCAGGGTTCACATTTACACACTGGATCACTTTTTCTTATCTGCCAATTGTTGCCGGAGTTAATGGTTCATCTTGTATCATGATACTAACCAAAGCAAAAATTCACACCCTTTCTGTGTATTTTTTTCCTTCTTCAGAGTTTACCTAGGAAGTGTGCCCATCGGTATCAGCAGGGAGTCTGAAGACTTGTTTTTTTTTATTTCTGCACTCCAAATGCACTGTATCCAAAGGCTCATTTGTTGATATTCTGTTGCATTTTGGCTCTATCTCCCAAGTTTTCCCCAAGGGGCTGAGAGCTTGGGTTCCATGTGGCGTGGTGTTTGATTGATGCAGGCCTTCTCCGTCTACACGATGTGCTCACTGATGCGGTGGTGATGGAGTGAGATACCCCTGCTGAAGCTGATCTAGTGAGCAGCTGGCCTGTGTTCCTCGCTTGCACAGTGGCTTTGCAGTTGTTTTTCCATCACATCTTTCCCCTTCATTATCACTTGAGGGGTTTTTGTGTTGGTGGCTTCTCTTTAGGGAAATGGAAGGATTTACTGAGCCGCTTTCCACCTCAGGTTAGTCTTTTTGATGATACCTCACTAGAATTTAGATTCACGTTTAAAAACTTGAAGTGACTGAGTGCTGAGAATGAATATGTCACTGTAGTTTATAGCCACTGTTACTGGTGTGCCGGTGACTGAATGCAGCGATGTATTGTGTCGGTATGGGTTAAGATATGTGGCTGAGTTTTTAATTCAGTTTGAATTCCTTTGAAGGTTTAAATGACAGCACATCACAGATGGTATATTATGACAGATTTAGCTCATGAATATTAATTCTCTAACTACTAAAATTGAGTTTTCTCTACAGCCAGGTAGAGTGAGGGAAGACAAATGTCATTCTGTATCACTATTCTATAGCTGTAAGTGGACTGGGTATTCAATTTACTCTGAAGAGATTCTCGCCATTTAACTTTATTACATATAAATCTTATATTGCCTAAATTGTTCTGCACATGGACTAGTCTATGTAATAAGTAACATGTACTCTTCATATGAATATGCAGATTTTGAAAGCACGGGATAAGATTTTTGCTGCCAGAAGCCTTTTGGTTTTCCTTTGTTGTCTGAGTTGTTTTGACCGGTCATCTTTGAGCAGGCTTTGGTTGCCACAAGTAAACAGTCAGTGTGGTAATAAAAATATGCGGTTGCATTTGCCAAAATGAAATTAAATGAGCACATATTAGATCTCTCAGAGAAATGGTGGTTGCCCTCAGGAGCTAAATCAGCAGATTAGGCGGTGAGCTCAGAGATTGGGTTGTGTCTGCTGATATTAACTTTGTTATCAATTAGACCCACCACTAAGAAATCTCATGTCCTTTTAACCTCTTAAAGAAAGCAAAAGCAAAACTGCCTTATTGATAACAGAGGTCAGAGGAGAATGGTCAGACTGCTTTGAGCAACAAGGATGGCAACAAGTGCCTGATCTGATGAGTCTCGATTTCTGCTGCAGATTCCACTGGTGAGGTCAGAGTTTGGTGCACAAGCACACAAAGAATAGATCCTGCCTTGTATCAACAGTTCAGGGTGGTGCAGGTGTCAGAGTTGTATGTAGGGGATATTTTCTTGGCAGTTTTAAATAGCAGAGCCTATTGTTGCTGACTATGCCTCTCTCCCTCACAGTGTACTCATGTTTTCTTGACTGCTTCAGCATGCAGGTCACAAAGCTCAAATCGTCTCAAACTGATTCACTGTACTCACTCAAATTCCCTTCACAGTTGGCAGATCTCAATCCAATAGAGCACCTTTAGGATGTGGTGGAGAGGTGGACAACCTGCATCATGCTTGTGCCACCGTCAAATCTGCAGCAACTGTGTGATGCTGTCATGTCAATATGGACCAAAATCTCTGAGGAATGTTTCCAGCATCTTGATGAATCTATGCCGCAAAGGATTAAGGCAGTTCTGAAGGCAGAAGCAGGTCCAACCCAGTACTAGCCATGTTTAACTTGTGAAGTGGCTGGTATGTTTTTGTACATTTGGAAACTAATAATCTGCGCTACCATTAAAATTACGCTAACAGACAACAATTTTTTAAAAATACATTTAGATTTTTAGTTTATTTGCTTTATTTGCAAAATTAGCTTTTAGAAGGTGTGGCAAAACTGGATTTACAACTGGATTTAGATTAGTTACCTGTAACCATAGTAACATGGTTGTTGTTTGACAATAATAGCATCCGACCAGCTTTGTCTGTATAAGTGTAGGTAGTGCAGACCAGCTGTCTCTTTGGAGTCACTTTACGCAAGGATTGTGCAGTGAGAAATAGAGCTACCTGCTGTAAAGACGCCTCCGTAGGGATGGCTCATTTCATGCTTTAGTGATGTCTGAGTGAGGTAAATGTATCTGCTCATTTTGAGCAGAGAAAGTCACCCTGACCCTGTACCTGCTTCCTGACTATAACCTTAGCTGCTGTTTCAGTGCATGGTTACCGGGTCATCTCTTACAGGAATACAGCTTAAAAGCATACAGTGCGGTAAAGAAAAATGATTCAATCAGACAGACAGGCTCGTGGTTTTAAAGTCAAAGTGTAGTCGTACTATTCTAGCTTTTTGTGTATGTATTATATACATATGCACAGTATATGGATATAGTATGTATTTTTCTAACAGTTATATTGGAAACTAAGGAATCCAACTTAACATTTGCATGGGGGAGTGGTATTACTGGAGTGAATGATTTTGTTCTATGTTCATTTAATGCTTGAAAAAACTTCAAGTGTCTTATAATAAGTTTCAGCTTAACCTCACTGTCACAGTTCAGTCAGTATTGTAACTGTGAATATCCTGGAAAAACAAGACTCTAATCTTTCATGCAGTGTGGAACTGCTCCTTTGGCATTACATATCCTGAATTTGAAGACTTGGCCAATGTTTATTTAAATTTACATCCAAATGAGCATTATGTCATGGCAGGACTATCAGTCCTAACCAGAAAACGTAAACAGAACACTAGAAAATCATTCCAGGTACAGTTAAACAAGCTTCTCCGTTTCTTCCCACTTTGTTCTGTGAGGAGCTGCACATGGATGTGACACTGCAAAATCATTTTGCTGTGGTCTCTGGCATTCAGCAGTGAATGTTACTATAAGGGTGAGGAAGGTTATATAACAGCTCAGGAGTTTGGATATGAGAGAG
>NW_005187405.1:8473474-8506096 GCF_000239375.1 Pundamilia nyererei
GAGAGGAGGAGAGGAGAAAAGTGCGACCGCCTTCGTCAAGAGCAAGAGAGATTTCTGTTTGGATCAACATTTAGTTAAAGCAAGAAGATGTTGATACCTCCTCTAGCTTTGTATAAACTGGATCTTTATTTCCTTTCTTACAGGCAAGAAACATAATGCAAAACATTTGGATGGGTGTTATACTGAACCATATGTATGCCCAGATGCTGTATGGCTGATTATAGGTACTCATCGATGTCAATGTGCACGATGTGCTGCAGCTGCTTCTCACAAGAAGGGAGTTACATTAACATAATAGCGCAAAACATTTGTGACAAACAGCAGCTTGGCTCAAAGAATCTGAGTTGAATTGGGGACCTTTGATCCATGATTTTTCTAGATAAAAGATACAAAGCTAGCTAGCTTTTTGCAAAAGGTTTGAGGCCAAATACTTTGTCTATCATTCTACCATGAGAAAGATGACTCACAAGTTATCAGTTAGCTCGGAGTCATGTAATGAATTCATCCCGAGGTCAGAGTCTACAGGCCACAGTTGGCATGTTAAATGTTATGGTTCAAGACAGTACAATAAGAAAAATACTCTTTAATTCAATTTTCAATTCAAGTGTATTTATATGACACCAAATAGCAATAGTTCCCTCAAGGTGCTTTATATTGTAGCATATAAATACATGAGATTCACAGAAATTCATCCTAAAATTATACAGAGAAAACCCCAAACATTTAGACGACCCCCTGTGAACAAGCACTTGGCAACAGTGAGAAGGAGAAACTCACTTTTGACAGGAAGTGCGGGAAGAAACAGGCCGGGGTGAAGGGAGGGGAACAAAGACACACAGTGGAAGAGAGACAGAGACTGAGAATGAAGACACACTGAGTGCATGATGAGAAGCCCCCAGAAGTCTAGGCCTATTGCAGCATAACCAAGAGAGAGTTCAGGGTCACCTGATCCAGCCCTAACTGTAAGCTTTATTAAAATGAAAACTTTAAGGCCTAATCTTCAAAGTAGAGAGGCTGTCTGTCTTCTGAATGCAAACTGGGAGCCAGTTCCACAGAAGAGGGGCCTGAATCCTAAAACCTCTGCCTCCCATTCCCTTGCCATGTTAATTTGATTCTGGACTTAACAGGGAGCCACTGAAGAGAAGCATTATAAGAGGAATATGGTCTCTCTTTCTAGGTCCAGTCAATATTCTTCCTGTGGCAGTTTGGTTTAGCTGAAGGCTTTTCAAGGACAGCCTGATAATGAATTACAATAGTCCAGCCTAGAAGTGATAATCTAATATACCGATCAAGCATGGCTTGCTTGGAAAAGTTTTCAGGTGAAAAGTACTTGTCTCTAAAAAGAACGCAGCAGCATGGCTTATTTTTTGCAAAGGTGCATGTGACCAAACCACTAAACCTCTGGAACGATGTCCTTTGGACAGACCAGACAAAAGTGGAAAAGTCTGGCTATAGTGCACAGTTCCATGTATGGCAAAAAGCACACATATCATATCAGAACAAAACCGTCATACTAACTATGGAGCACGGAGGTGGATGAGTGATCATTTTGGTTTGATTTAAGGCATCTTAGCTGAAATTGGGTCATATAACAGGACAATGATTTATAGTACATTAGCAAATGTGCAACATAATGGCTGAAAATGAAAAGAATCAGGGTCTTGCCCAGTCAAAATCTAGTCCTTAACCTGATTGCAATGCTGTGGTGGGCCCTTAAGAGAGCTGTGCAAAAACAATAAAGCTCAATAAACTGAAGCAATGATGTCAAAGCAGAGTGGGCCAGATTTCCTCCACAATTATGGGACAGACTGATCAAGTCACACAGAAAATAAGTGATTACTACTTTTGAAACTTGGTTTGAGGAGCAGATGAGGATTTTTCTAATGTAATGTGATCTTATAAAAATTATTCCTAGAATGTGTATTTTTCTCTAAATATCAAATCATTTGGGCTCCTTTTTTTTTTTAGCATTTCAATCAAAAACGTTGACCTAAACCCTTTTGGATGTTGACATTATGGGACATTTTCCACCCAGCTTAAACTGAAAGGTATCAGGTTAACTCAGTATATCACAAAAGACATTGATTAATCTAATTCTGTCCATTTTGTTTTTGTTGTAGCAGTGCAGCCTGCAATGAAGATGGAGTTTGAGGCATTGATGCCTGACTGTAAAAATGGAAGATACTGTGTTTGCTTCTGAACAGAGGGGTGAATCCATGACATCACTGCAAAGAAATACCAATCTATAGTTAAACGGAATGTTCACGATCATCCTTATTTGCATGTCAAGACCTGTATTTATGCATCATTATCCAGGAAGGTGCGCTGAGTCATCCTCCTCCTCACTGATATTTTTTCCCTAAGCAATTTAATTGAATCATTTTCACCTTATACGCAGCGCAAGATTCAGCATTCACCCCTTGAAAACAAGTAGATCGACTGTGGATCTCCTCTCTGTGGACAGCCTCTTAACAGAGCTGGTTAGTCACACATTGGAGCACTCTGACAAGTGATTTTTTTTTCTTTCATGTTGGCCAGCTGTAAATCTTCAGTCTAGAGCTGATTGCTGCCCATGTGTATTAGACTGACTGTTTAACATATGTGGGGTAAACAAAGCTTCATTATTTGACTGCTGTTTTTGATGATTGTGAATTGTTTCCGGCTTTGTGTTAAATTTGTCACATGTATACTGTACTTCACTGAGACAATCAGAACAATCACATGACGCTTATAACCCCTGCAACTCATAACCATTCATCTCTGCAAAGGCTAAGAGTGAAAAATCAATCAGTTATAGTTGTGGTACTTCATTGCGGATTTCACATGGCCCTAGTTGCTATTGAAAAAAGAAACTCTCTATTTTCTCTCTGTTTATCCATCCATCCTTTTTCTTCTGCTTATCCAATTTAGGGTCACCAGGGGTGTTGGAGATTATCATGTGACATATTGTCAGTACCTATAGCTGCTTCTTTTATTATTAATCTCATTGATGAGATTAGTCAAGTGAGAATAAGTGGTATTTAATCTTTGAGAAGCCTGCAAAAATGCTGCCATTTTACATTTTCCCAAAGCATGTAAAAAAAAAAAGAAATACATAAATAAATACATTTGTTTATGGCAGGAGAGATAACGGGCTTAATGTGAAAATTGGAGCAAATTCAAAGAAAGTAAATTATGTAATTGGTTAGATTAGATTACCTAACAGAACCAAATCACAGGCAAAGTTAACTGGTGAGGTCATCATTTGGTCATCTGGTCATCTATTCATATTAATTAATATTCATATTAAACCAGAAAAGAAACAAATAAAAACATAAATAATAGAAGAATGTCAATGATAGGCCTGATTAAACAGAAAAGTTTTAACAGTTTTTTTTAAAGACTTCACAGCTAAACGGATCTGTAGTAAACTGTTCCAGAGCCTCGGTGCCACAGACTGAAAGGCTCTAACTCTCTAGTCTTCCGTCTTGTACAAAGGACAGCTAATAGGTTTTGAGCTTGTGAGCAAAGACAGTGTGCAGCAGTGTGTTTAACAAGAAGCTGATATATATAGTCTGGAGCCTGTCTGTCAAGTGCTCCGTAAGTAGGCATGAGAATTTTTAAACAACTGTGAGCTAATGTAAAGAGAATAAAATGGGGGTAAAGTGACCTCACTTGCTAATGTGTGTTAGGAGTATGGCTGGAACATTTTGCATTACTTAGAGGCGTGAAAGCGATGATTTATCTGAGATGGTAAATAAGGCATTACAATAAGAAAAGTATGGAAAGTATGGAGAAGGAGGGAAACACCTCAAGATGTGAAGCATAGCACATTGTCTGGCAAACATGGTGGAGGAATTGCTGAAATATGGGCATGTGTAGCTGCCAGAGGAACCAGGCCACTGGACAGAAGCAGCAGCATGAAGCTTGAAGTGTCCAGGGCTATCTTCTCATATTCAGCCAAGTGCTGCAAGACCCATCAGACACATGGTGGTTGTTAAAAGAAAATTATAGTAAGAAATATATAAAATTGTTCATAAACTAACTGTAGTACCAAAATTCTTCATGTTATGGCTTTTCTTTGCTTATTGCAAAATTTAAAATGTAGTTATTGCTTACATTTTAATTTCTGTGCACTGGAACATTTTTTTGTTAGTACAATTTGAGCCATGTGATTATCTACAAACACATTCTCAGAATTTTATTGGAACAAATTAAAGTAGTATAGTTGAGTTTATTACTATTAAGTTGTCATTGTATCTTAAATTACTTGTTTAGAGCTGTGCATTTAAAATCAGAGAGTGGAAAATTCCAGAAATGTATCCCTGCAGTACAGAGCGATGAAGTTCCTGGCTTAGGATTTCTGCTCCACTGATGCAGGACTTTTGTTTTCCTGTCAACACACCTCAGACCTCGACTTATTCTGTTCCAGCAAGAAGAAAGACAAATGAAATACTTTTTTCTCCCAAATGTTAAATTGCCACATTTAATTACACAAGACCTGATTAAACCGCTGCTTCCCCCTGAATACAACAGAACAAATGGATGCACTATATTAGGTTGTATTAGAAAATGTGCTTCCATTCTTTGCTGAACCTTCAATCGTGAATGCCGAGAGAGTCTGCAAGACGCAACGAGGCCAGCCTTATAATTAGGAGGGGCTCAAAAAAACAATTTCACTAGTGGTGCTGAAGTAATGACTGTAATGAGGTTTAAATAATAGCAACGCCTTCCATAGAGTTTTCCTTAATATACAAGTATTGAATTAATATGTGTTTATTAGCTATGCAAAGGCCAAATTATTGCAGTCGCTCTGAGCTTAAACTCCAGATAGACAGGAGCTCCTCCAGACCTCATCGTTAAGTGAAAGCTAATGAGTTGTATTACTGATGACAGAAAATATACATTTTTATTCCACCCTCAGTAACACCTGATTTTAATATTTCCTATTCGTCATTTGTTGGTTTTCGTCAGTCTGTCTTTTTGCTCATTTGCAATAAACAATAAAGGAGTTGACAGCTGCAGCAGGCTGCAGGTGATTTAATCCAGATTATGAAATAATTCTGTTTGATTTACATAAACTGTAACCTTTCGTATCAAGAAGGTATCGGAACTTTAAATTGTGCAGTATGGAGTGAGTGAGCAATCTTGCATTTTCCTTAAAGTAATGCTTGTTGGCATTTGTAATGACCTTTTTGATCTTGACAGAATGGACTGTAATGAGAATTATCACAAGCCCCCTGAGAAACACACGGGCAGATAAAGCCAGACAGACTAAAAGCAGGCAAGTGGAAAAAAGAAAGTGAAGCATCGTTTCGAGATACTTTGCTAAAGCAAGATGACGCCAAATGCAATTTGTTACAGATGTCTGTGCGGTATGGTGGCAATATCACAGACCTTCTAAAACACATAAACATCTCCTCTATAAAAGAGGAAAGAAAGAAGAAAGCATACTAAATGTCCTTCCATCAGATGCCCTGAGTAAGGTGGCACTCTGTGATGGAGCGTTTCAGTCATTATCCAGGGGTACATAGCAGGAAAGTCACAAACTGTAACAAAACATTATCAGCTGTATATCTATGGATAGCTCAACAAATAACCAGATACTTGTCTTTCTTAAATTAGAATAATTCATAATAATATCCTATATTATATATCTGATAACAAGACGTAAATATTCTCCCTATATAGCGCTTTTCTGCTCTACCTAAGCACTCAAAACACTTTATATACAACATGCTTTATCCACTCATTCATATAAGCACTTTTTTCTATGCTTATGCTTTGTATCTAACATTCACACACATTCACACTCCAATGAATGCAACTTGGGATTCAGTATCTTGCCCAAGGATACTTTGGGATGCAGGATCAAACCACCAACCCTCTGATTAGTAGATAACCTGCCATACCTCCTGAGCTACAACCACCTCATACAACCATAAGTAACAGAATGTTTAGTACTCACTATTTATATACACAGTGTTAGGGGGAGTGTGTATACCAAAAGCCTTTAAAGTAATTTGTCCAAATATTACAGCTACTTTATGGTTAAGTGCAAAAGTCTTGCGCCACCCCTAATTTAAAAAATATATATTTTGGTAGGAAAATGGGAAATAGCTGTAGTAATTTATTGAAACCTGCAAGCGTACATGGAAATATAGTGAGAGACAAAAACATAGTTATTCAATTCTAACAGTCTTGAATTTTATAGGATATTCAAAGATCGTTTTTAGGTGCTGGCTGCTTTTTGTTCTGTTCACTATCAAGATGATTCCACACGGGTCCGGGTTCAGAGAAGACAAATCATTGACTGATGATCTTCTGCAGCATGTTTTTCTATCCACCTATGCCTTTACTGATTTTCATCCAGTTCTTGGGTAATTCGGTAAAACCTGTCCCTGTTTCCTTTACTGAAGAATGGCATCTTGACAGCCACCCTTCCACTGAGAATATTTCTGATGAGGCTTCAGTGAACAGTAGATGGATAAAAGGCCAGATGCATCTCTCACCTCCTGCGTCAGGTCTTTGGTGAATTTTTTTGTGATTCTTAGGACATAACTTTCAGATATTCTTCAAATGCTGTATTTTTTTTAGACCTGTCACTTCTTTTGTTCACTGCTTGTCCAGTTTCATCCTTTTTAAGGGCACACTGAACACCATGCCAGCTCTTCAGCTAATAGCTCTTTGGGAATCATCTTTTTGGTTCAAAAATACTATTTTATGCCTGTCAAACTGTGTTATCTTTAGCATTTTCTATTCATTCAACTAAAGAAATGAGAACAGATTGTTTTTTGTGATGGGCTGCTAGCAACACAGTGCCTAGGGAAACAATTTAACTTTGCAAAATCCTTTACCAAGTTTTCTGTTATGTTGAGTTAGGTGCCTTTTGATGCTTGAATGATTGATAGTAACCAAAAAAGCATTCCTCTGAAGATGGTCAGGATTGGACTGAAAATGAGTGAAAAAGCAGCCAATGTCCAAAGAAAAACCTGGAAAGACCTTCAGGAAGACTGAAGAACTATTGCTCAAAACCACTTTAAAAAATGATTTTGCCTCCTTATAACTGTAAAATATAAATAAATGAGTGATCGGTCAAGACTTTTCTTACTAGACAGTTCAGCAAATTAAAAAAAGTAAAACAAAATGCATTAGTATTATTATAAGAATGCAGTTTGTCACACTCAGTACGAACAAATGTTTTCCAGTTTGACTCTTATTGGTGCTTAATCATTTTAATATGTTAAGCTGTGTTAAGGCTACTTAAGGAGCAACAAAAGGGGAAAATGTGTGTAGTAATGGGTTAATGAAGTATTCATTTAAAAACATGAGGGATATCAGATTCACTCGCTTTCATATTAAAGCGGGAGTTTCCATTTGCCAGGTCATGCTCAGGCAGTGATCTGTGGGATGTCAAACAAGTCAGTGCTTCCTCCATTTTCATTTTGATAAGTTGAGTTGACAACAGTTGAGTGTTGTTGAGTCATGGCATTTCACAAGTCCAAGTTCAGTCAGGTGAAAGAGGCAAAATCAGCCAGCAGTGCCAGAGACTGTTTAAGCTATGCAGTCACACAGTTGTGACTAATTATCTACAGTTTATAATCCATCCATATCCAGGTGGTTATGATCAAGCGGTTAACAAAAATGAAGCTACTGATGACAAAATCAGATGCTCATTTATACGCTTGCCTTGGACGTGAGAGATAGCATAAACTTGATAAGTTAAGAAGATGAAGAGGGAAGAAATGGCAGTTCATAGCAAAGACAAAGGGCAGTGAAAATTGAGGTGTCAATTTAATGAATCATGAAATAATCACTTAGAGATGGAAATGTTATCGGCAAGAGGAGCATTCCTCTTGATTAATTCAGACTGTAAGAAGCGGAGCTTAAAATTTATGAAAAGGCTTTAAATTGCTCATTGTTTATATTTCATATGGACATATTGTTGACTGTGCCATCATAACAAATGTGTTATATTTTTATTAATAACCTTTGATCAGTGTACAAAGAAATGTAATGTGACGTACTAATCAATAAACAGCATCTCCGTGACACAACTGCTCAGACACCTTCTGTTTAAAGCTTAATTATCTAGTATCATATGAATCCTCCTCATCCTGTAAATTCACAGGGGCCAAAGCCATTAAAACATATGCCTCATTCATATATATTTTTTAACTTTACTACCTACTTACTCCCAGCAATCAGATTTTCTGTTACATCTAATTTGACTGACACAGCAAAACCCTCCATTTCCTCTTTGCAGAGAAAACCATTTGGTAACAGCTGTAATAAATCTTCACTGAGGGTCCACGTACTGCACAGCTTTAAATCACCAAGCTGCCCATGGACATATAATTGCCCAGAGGATGTTATAACTTATACACTGATGGTGGGATGATGGCAAAAGTATGTGACATGAGCAAATATTACCGTTACATTTGACTGTTTTTTCTTGAAAGAAAGGTAAGCGATACCTGAGACAAAACGTGTCTGTAATCGATCGATCACATTTGTTCAGAGTAAAACATGCACAGTGGCCAAAACATGTAGATTAACTGCTATATTTGTTGCTATTCTTGTATTTTCTGAGATGCTCTGCATATCTAAGGCTATAATTTTTATCCTTTTCATTTGTTTCAGTGTAAATCTTTTTCTTTCTTTCCTTTTTTTAAAGCAAGGAAGGGAAAGAGGGAAGATGTGGGGTGTGCTATGATTATACTCAATCTCCTGGAGCAATCGCTACGAAGACATGTGTTCAATAGAATGAATGCTTTGCTGCAGGCACTTGATTGTATTGTTTCTTTGCTATTGATTTGGGGGGGGCAGGCTGTGGGGGGGTAAGTGGAGGATGGGATATCAAAAGGTACCACATGAGTAGGCACAAGGATAAACAACATCTACAGCTGCAGAGTGGATATTGTTTAAAATGCAGGAGGTATAAGGGAAAAAAAGGCTCATTTAACCCCTGCTAAACAACAGAAAGCAGCACCTTGGGGTGTGAAAACTATTTTAAAATTACAGTATTTGTGACTAAGTGTGGGTTTTTCTCTGAGGTAGGCAGAGGAACGGAATGCAAAATCAAATTAAAGATACATAAAAGATACGAAACGTTATCATATTATGGTACTGGGGAGTTTGGGTAATTTCCCCTGTTACATTGTATTACTTGTGAAATAAACCTGACGATGAGGCAAAAAAAATCTCCACTGAAGTCATGTTACCGGTGGCAAGCAGACAAGTTTGGAGCATCCATTTTTTTACCCTGTAGGCAAATCTGAATCTGTTGTCTACACCGTTTGCATATATGAATCTACATTACAGCGGTAAGTGAGACCCCAGCCTACACACATTGCTGTGTGTGTAGGAGGGGGATAGGATGACAAGCCCAAGATACATAGTGCTTGAGTCAAGCTCACTCGGCGTTCCTTCCTTCCTGTATTTCAAAACTAACATAAATCACACGGAAAGGTAGTTTTCATGTCAATACCCACCACGTGCCAACTTATTGTCTACAGTGATGGTCCACATCGCATCGCGGTGCATAAATAATATCCTCTTCTTACCAGCTGTGAGAGCTACAACAGCAAAGAGATAGATGAAGAGGTATCTCTTTGTGCCGCATCCATTTGATTCTGCACCCCCCAGAGCTACAAGCAGAAGCCTTCTCCAGCTAATGATCCTTCACGAATTAAAAAGCTGCAGCCCTGAAACCAAAGCCCTCCCCTCCCATCCATCAGAACGTGCCTATCATTGGACCAGTCTGTATTAAATAGGCCTAATACTGTTTCCCTCACGCCCTGATGACACAAGGCTGCACACAAACTGCATAATCAGTGTGAGAGGACGGAAATCTAAAGACCAATTGATCATTAAAATTAACAGTCTTTCTATGACTGACTGAGCATCTGGTCTATGTTCAAAGGAGTAGGTTTTGATAATTGGGTGCATAACAGTAACTTAGCCGCCCTGATTACACAGGTAAATCAATGCAGGCTTGAAACGCATATAGGTAAAACCACTTCTCTCTTTTCTGTTCCTTCACACTTTACATTCAGATGTGATTACTGTGTCAGAGAAAATATTTGTCTTTAATTTGTAGGCTGTGTTTATAATGACAAATGGCACCACATGGCAAGGTTTTTTTTCTGTCACCCACAGATTTGCCCAAAGAGCATTTATCATGGGTGGACAGGCTTGCTTGCCGTATGCTATTGGTCATGGCAGCTTGAGAGTAATAGGTGGAAAGCCAAGTCCTCTTCCACTGCCGTGTCCCGGCACTTCTCAGAGGCACCCAAACCCGCTGTAATCTCTCACACGAGTGAACTTAAATTAAATAGAAATTCTCAGGTGTCAGAAATGTATAAGTGCCCTCTTTGCAATGCTACTCTTAAGAGCTCACAGGCATGATTTTCTAGCTTTCTTAGATGCCTGAAGATGAATGAATGACAGCTCTCATTTATTGATGTTCAGTTATCCAATCATATGAATAAAGTGTGTTTATAGTTGTGCGCCTTAGTCATTTTGAAATAAATGCAGCTGAATATGTCGTCAATGGGAACAAAAATAAAATAACATATCGCAGAACACAGACAAGTGTTCACTGAGCCTTAATCTGGAGGCTCGTCTCTGCTGCAGATCTGGACCAAGACAGATAAATAGATTGTTTGCTTGGACTAAGTGAATGATTTGGGGCACAGTAGTTACTATGTAATGGAAAGCACACAGCCCATGTGTGCGTATGCCCCTCTGTATAGTTAGTAGGATTTCCCAGCACACTGTTAATTACTTCATTTGCCTCGTTTCCCAGGATGGATCATATGTTTTTAGTATGTTGTGTTTAATGCAAATCCAATTCTAAAGAAGTTATCATGCTGTGTAAAATGTTAATGAGTTTGTCAAGTGGTGAGCCAGGACCCAAATGCAGATCCAGAAAGGCTGAACTAGTCCTGGCCAAAGAGACACTAAGGAACAAAGGAACATACTGTTCAGTCACAAAGACCATGTCACTGAACAGTATGTTCTGACAAAGACAACAGTGAAGACTCAAACAACATCTCACCCAAGGTCCCCGTTACAGACTGTTAAAAAGAAGGGTGGATGCTGCACAGTGGTAAATACGGCCCTGTCCCAACATTTTTTAATGCATTGCTCTCAGGAAATTAAAATAGAAATCTTGTTTATTACCTAAAATGGTAGATTGTCTAATTGTTTAAACATGTTTTCTATGTTCAATAGAGATCAAATTATGGGTTTCATAACCCATAATTGAATGCATTCTGTTTTTCTTTACTTTTCACCCAGCAGCCCAACATTTTTGGAATTACACTTGTGTATTGTTGTGTTTTCATTTCAGCCAGTCGATATGCCAGATATGTACATGCTGTACCTTTAATGTTGTGTTGTTTTTAAATAAAAACACCGAGTACCGTGTGATTATGTAGCATCTTTGTAGCCAGCCAAGTTCTACAAACAGCTTTATTGTTTCTCAATCATGCATTCACACCTAAACACTCACATGCCAATACTATGCAAGATACTGAGCTGCCACTGGTAGCCGCCTAAGTGTCTTCCCCAAGGACACATTGGAACATTAAGGAGCTGGGAATCAAACCACAAACCCTGCAATTTCTTTCCACCAAGCTTTAATATTTGAGCCATGGCTTCCCAGTGTTTAACTTTATGAGATTCACATTTCCAATGCAATCCAATTTACTCTGGCACAGAAGCACAGCCGTATTCTGCTTTACTGACGCTTATGAATACTAGTTTCTGCAAGATGTTACTTCACATATGTGCGTTTTTCTAAGGTTTTAATACAATGCATCACAACCTCAGTAATATGTGTAATATCCTCCCTTTCATGTGTGGAAATCATTGCAATCTGCAGCCTCAATATTATACAGAAATTCATAGTTCTCTGACAGCATCAGGCAAATGTGGACAGTATTGTCTTTGTGAGATAAAAACTATGGCTGGGCTATTGCATTGGGTTTTACAAGGCAGCTAAATAAAGAGATCACTGAGTGTATTATGTAGAATAAACTTTTCTTCTCCCTATCACATTCATTTCAGACACAATAGAAACTATGTTTTGGCCCTGGTTAAATAAACATTGCCACCTGCTGCCAGCCCTTAATAATTGAAACATGGCAAAAAAAGATTTTTTCTAAGAATTGCTTTTTTCCCCATTCACTATGTCAGTCCACTGCCTAACATTTAATTTTGCTGTCATACTCCAACAGATTGCTTAACTGAAAGGGAGAAAAGTGTCTTCAGCTATATCATCAAACATTTAGCTTTTCTACTTTGTGTTTTACAGATATACACAGCCAGTGCAGTTGTTTAAATGTAAAAGCTCCATCTCTGTTGGAGAAGCAGCTGAGGCCTTGAAGACGGTACTACCCAGGGGGTGCAGTCAGCTTGTGGGGACTGTGACGATGGCGAGCGTTTGGTGGATGAACAGTGGAGATGCGCAGCAGATAGCTCTGAGGCACTCAGGAGAGCTCGTTAAGGAGGCAGCTGAAAAGGATAATGGAAGCTTGTCACTTTACTGTCTGTTAAAAGGCTCAGACACACGCACGAAATACTGCTCTGAGAGTAGACGTGCACCCAATACAATAAGCGCCGGTGCTTTTTGCGCCCTCAAGGTAATATCAAAAGTGGCGAAATTGGGACAGAGACAGAGATACCTAGATATCAGTGAAGCTGTAAAAAACTGGAGGTAGCAGGAGAGGTCAGGTGTTATTACTTTTTTTTTTTAATCGCCCAAAACAATTTCCAGTTGTTTCCGAAACATGTTTCAGACACTGTGCACTATAACATTTGAGAAATCGGCGATCCACTTAACTTTAACTTAAATAAACTTCATGCAACCTCAGTTTAGTGAAATTATTTGTAAATAAATGCAATTATTTTTAATATTAATTGCAAAGTCATTGCTGAAGTGTTCTTGACTTGGCTTGCAAATTAACAACTATGCAGAAATATACTCTTCACCATGAAGGCAAAACATACAGACAACCGAAAAGAAGTAAAGAAACTTTAACAACTAGAATAAATTGAGTAAAATGAACTCGATTAAGTTAAATAAGGAGAGCGTTTGCGTTTACAGCTTGAATTCCTTTGGAAAATTGCTGTTGAGGGTGAAATGCTTCATATTTATAAGCCTCGATGTGCTTGCTTCTGTCCTGCTTGGTTAACCGCTAGAAAGACTGATTTAGTTAATCCCGGGGGAATAAGAGAAGAAGGGTTCAGCGGGGTGTTCGCATGGATTAATGTCACAGGTTGTAGCTGAGTGAATGTTTACTTGCCCAGTTTAATTGAATTCCTCATGCTTTATACACAGCCATTACGGGTCGCAGATAGCCTGATTAGTTAACTCAAGCTTGCATCCCATTGACAGTTCTCTTCCACAGCAAACAATCAGCTGTAATAAGGAAAGATTCTCGCAATCAGTAAAAATACTGACTCTAATTCCCCTGATTCCCAAGTGGACTTATGTCCTCATTTATTTTATCTCAGCTTAAAGGTGCCTGTCAGATATACACAAAGAAGGTAATTGGTTTCAGTGTGTTGTTCCCACACACAATGTGTCTGTCACGCCTCAGCTTACCAGAGGAGACCACGCATTTGTCTTTGAAGGTTTATTAACAAAACCAGGAGACAAATTTAAATATGTAAACAAGTAACTTCTGCAGTTTATCCAGTGCACGGATGACTGGGCAGATCTGTTTATGTAGCACTTTTCAAACATCAAAGAATTAAAATTACTTTAAGAAGCGTACAAAAATATTAAATCAGCATTTAAGATTCATTACAATTAGATCTTATAAAATGCAAATACATAAGGAAATTAATGGTAATGCTGTTGGTGGAGTGAAAAACATCAATCATCAATCAAAATAAAATAGCAATAAAATTAAATTAGATGCCCAAACCTCCAAAATTAGAGTGAAATTAGGACTTTTTTCCCTTTGTTATTTTGCAATTAACAAGAAAGTCCACTAAATAAAGACAATTTATAAAGGTTGTTCCTTACAAGCCTATTCAAAAGGTCCTCCTTGTCTGTTTTTACCTGAATTAAATGTCATCACGTCTTCTTATTTACTTTCTCTAACCAATGGCACAGCGGGGAATGTGTTACAATTTGCGAAAGAAGTAAACACAAGTCTAAACCGAAACAACATAATGAATACCAGGGGAGGGACGGAGTGACTGATTGCCTCTGTCAGCCTTTAAAGTCGAACATCCAGCCAGCATAGGTGTCAGACGTCCCTCTGAAGGACTTCTAGCTGGTCTCCCCGAGAGAGAAGTGAGCAGACAAAAACCACGCAGCACTTCATGGTCATCAGCCTTTCCAGTAATTCTGTCTTTCTCCTCTGTTTCATTTTCCAGACAACTGTTAGACAGCTATCAAAACAATCAAGCTCCCTCCAGTAGTATATTAATTGGTCTGAAGCAATTTATAGCCACTATAATTAATGGCTGTGGGTGTGAGTCACAAGCAAGCTTGCGCTCTCCATGCAAACTTTACGCCTAGGCATTAATGCGAAGAGGGAGTAATTCTTTATTGACGTGCACTGTCCAATTCCTCTTTTTGATTGTCAGTGCTAATCCAGTTAGCTGACTTATACCGCAGTGCAAAGACAGGCACGGAGGACATTAGACTGTGGGGCCGCCAAAATTCTCAAGTCTATTTACTGGTATCAGCATTGCTTTAAAGATATCATACTGACTAAATACAGCAAACTACTTAGCTATAATGATGAGTGATAAATGGATTCCATCAGTCAACATCACAACAGATACTTCATGAATTTTTTACGATTAAGAAGCAGGATGAGCGTGTTTCTCTGCTTGATAGAGGGGCAGAACAGAAGAGCCTTGTCCAAAATATTTGTTCAGTCAGGGTTCAAAAGCGTCTCACGGTCTTCACCACTGAATAGAATGTCTAAACTCTGCCTATTTACCAAAATGTAAAATCGACTGCTGTTGCTGTTCCCCAATTATTTACGTGACAACAACAGAGTACAGTTCATCTGCTAAGATGCTTCCAGCTTCCAGTTTGGATTCGGGAGAAAGACACCCTCTCACTTTTAAGATTAGGCTTAAAACGTTTTTTTTTTAAAATAAAGCATATAGTTAGTTGGATCAGGTGGCCCTGAATCCCCTCTTAGTTACAGTGCAATAGGTCTACGCTGCTGCGGAATTCCCATGATGCGTTGAGTGTTTCTTCTTCAGTCACTTTTTTCACTCACTACCTCTCTACATTTAATTATTAGTTATTATTAATCTCTGGCTCTCTTCCACAGCATGTCTTTTGTCCCATCATCATCCGCTCACCCCCAAACCGGTCGCGACAGATGGCCGTCCCTCCCTGAGCCTGGTTCTATCGGAGGTTTCTTTCTGTTAAAAGGGAGTTTTTCCTTCCCACTGTCACCAAAGTGCTGACTCGTAGGGGCTCATATTAATCTTGGGGTTTTCTCTGCTTTACAATATAAAGTACCTTGAGGCAACTGTTGTTGTGCTTGGTGCCATGTCAATAAAATTGAATTAGAATGCAGACCTTCAGTTCAGTTTATTTTGTCAAACTACTCTTTCCATCGTCAAAGTAACAATGGACTGCTCAAGACTGTCCTCTTAACTTTTTACTTTACTTTTAAGGTTCATTTGAAGTAGAAATACTATTTGATATTCACAGACAGCCATTTGATCATACTGAGAACTGCAATGTCATGACATTGCATAGCTGCAAAGGATATTTTTTTCCTCCCACATATTTTGAAGGGTGGAAAACAAAAGAGTGTAATAGTCTTTGACTTTGCAAGTTTCTCTTGTTTGTACAGTTTCACGTCGCCTAACCACACAACACATGCATTACCTGTCTGGTGCACAGACTGTATATAAAAGTAGCCATCTTGCCTTTCCCCATTGATTTTAGATGTCTTGTTATGAAGCCTCAAGCTGAGCATTTTTGCTGTACATGTAGCTACCTCGGTGTTTTGAAATGGGACGAGACAAACAAAGAGTGCATCTGACTGAGAAGCAGAAAGACAGTGCACAGACATGGGTAGTGACTTGTCAGTTACAAAGCATTCCCCCTGCTTTATTGCCTTTCTCACCACTAAATGGGGCAATAATAAACATTGCTCATATTTTTTTCTGTAAGATGCTGGAGTTGCATGGAAACGTCATGACCCATATGAAGATTTAAAATTGTAATTTTGTTGCAAAAACATGAAGGATGAAAAAAGCTGCAGCCTTCAATGCTAAGTGTCTTATTTTCCCTTCTTATAGAGCAAACGAAAAGAACGTCTCTCATATTGTCTGTTACTCACCAAACATGCAAAACAGCACGACTGTCATGTTTTCTTTCTTTCCTTGGTTCCTTTGATTTTTGATTTTTCAGATTATTAAAAGAAGTGGTCACTGTCCAGCCTACAATGAGAGAAAGACTGCTCTCTTAACGGTGGCTTGTAAGTCCTTGGCTTCAGAGTTCTGGGCTTTTGCTGCCAAATGGATTTTTAAAATTATGATCCTGCCTACGTTATTGGACCAACCTACAGTGAGTTGTTTTGCAGTAAGATACCATGTTGATGCCTCATATTAGTGTGTCTAAAACAAAATGAATATCTGGATCTGAAAAAAGATCTTTTTTTCATAATTGAAATTCCAAAAGATTAACTTTCATATATTCTCTATTCATTACATGTAAAATGAAGCATTTCAGGAATTTGGTGTTTTAATTGTGATGATTATGTTTTATAGCCCATGAAAACCAGAACCCCAGTAACTCAGATTATTAGTATATTGCCTAAGAGCAATCACAAAACAAGAATTTACAATACAGAAATGTAATGTACTCAGTACTTGGTTAGGGCTACATTTCCTCATGAGCTCCTGCATCGGTGTTGTGGAGGTGATCAGCTTGTGGTACTGCTGAGGCGTGACTGAAGCCCAGGCTGCTTTGATGGTATTTTGAGGTCAGGTGTTTCTCGTGGTCTTCTCCGTGGGTTCAGGCCAGGAGAGCTGACTGGCCAAATATACTCATTAATAACATGGTCAACAAACCTTTTGGTACTAGGTTTGGCACTGTGGCGAGGTGCTAAGTCCTGCTGTAATAGGAAATCAGCATCTCCATAAAGCTTGTCAGCAGATGGAAGCATCTGGTAGATTTCTGGTTTTCTCTGTATTATTGTTGGGTCTTTGCCTGAGAATGTGAAGCACCCTGAGGCAACTGCTGTTGTGATTTGGCACTATATAAATAAAACTGAATTGAATTAAACTAAAAATTTGAAATGTCACCTTGCACTTTTAAACACCCTGGATTATATGCCTCTTCACTCGTCCTGCAGATTCTAGGACCTTGATTTACAAGTGAAATGTAAAACCTACTTTCTGAAACCAGAACTTTAGACCACAGAACAGTCCAGTTCCTTTTTCTCTTTACCAGGATAAGCTGCTTCTGACACTGTCTGTGTTTCAGAAGTTGCTTCAGATTAGGAATGTGATATTTGCTCCTCTCATCCTGAATCAAGAGCCACAAGAGCATTGTGGCTCTTGATGCACTGACATCAGCCTCAGTTCACGTCCAAGTCCTTGGACAATCTTTTCTTTACAATCTTTACAAGGCTGTGATCATCTGTGTTGCCTGTACACCTTTTTCCTGTGACGTTTCCCCTCCAATGATGTAAATAAGCTTTAATAAAGCAGTCTGCAAACTTTTCAGTACTAACATTCTGTGGCTTAACCTCCTCATGGAGGATGTTGTTGATTGTCATCTGGACAACTGTCAAGTTAGCAGCCTTCCCCATGATTGCTGTTACGTTTACTGAACAAAGCAGAGAAATACATGCCATGTATACTGTGTGAAAAACAATTTACTCAAACTGTAAATTAAATATTCTAATAATTTGAAATATTTCTGATCAAAATTAAAGCAAAAAAGATTGGAATATTTCACGTTGTATGTAATGGATATTGAATATATGAAAGCTTTCCCTTTCAAAATTTTGGAATTTTCCTAGTTGGGTTGACTCAGCCTGATGGGATTTTCAATAAACATTCTTCTCTATAAGAGGTACAACACTTGGACTCAGTTAGAGCCAGCACTTTGCTAAATTTGGCTGGAAACCAAGAAAAGGACAGAGAAAGCTATATTTAGAAACATCTCTCAGACCTAGAGTGTCCATGTTATCAGTGATTTCATCAAGTGGAGCTTCAAGTGGAGCTTCCTGGATATTTTTCTTGTGTTCATGGAGTCAGTGAACTTTTGAACAATGGACTATTCACTGTAATTTCCTGGAGACCTGAGCCCTTGTTCAGGCAGGGGGGGTAAGAGCAACAGATTCAGAAATAAAAGCTCCAACAATACCATGTAACACAAATTCCACTAAGTCAGCAAATTAAGATCCTCCCCTTCATTATCCAGATAGCCCTGGAGAAAAGTGTCTATTATCACAGGTTAAGGATCACCTCACATACTGGTAAAAGTAACCATTGATTCGATTTTAAGATGGACGTTTAATTTTAAGTTTCATCCTCAAAGATTAGAGAATTAAAGTGCTTCCTAGAAAGTGACCTGGACTTTTCTTATCCTCTCTTGAAGCTGAAGTAGTCCGTCATTCGTCAGACTTAAAAGGTCGTCTGGTGATGACAGCACAGGTTACAGGCTTGTCTCGTGTATGACTTTGAGGAAAATGGAGTTATTCAGAAAAATAGAATATTGTCTTATTTGAGAATAAAATGCTACAGCAGTGTTCTCTGACCCTTAGACAAACCTGTGAAATTAGTTTTATACATTTCTGAAAAGTTCACTCTTTGAAGAGGTCGGATCTTCGCACCATGCACAAAAATGTATCAGATGGATTTTTTTTTTGTTGTTGTTGTTTTTTAAGATTTGCTTCTTGAGAGCGTTGTTTCCAAACTGCTCTCTTAAAAGGATAAGGGAAAAGTCACCTTTTATTCCCCTTAACTGTGCTTAGAGCTACAGTAATTGCTGTCTTAGATGGACAGAAATTAATTTTTGAAAGCTCTTTGAAGTACCCACAGTGAAGCTTTTCAGCCTTTCATACTCAGTGTGATTACTTTGGCAGCTGTATGAAGAACGCCGCTTGTGCCTGATGAATAACTGTCAGCATGGAGTTAGGTATTAAAACAAACTGGGGAGGGTTTCTGTCATTACTACGAAATACGAAGATCGTTGTCTCCTCTGAAGCCGTAATGCATGTGAAGCAAAGATACAGTGTACACCACTGCATCTTTGCAAGCGCCAATTCGAGCACCTTCCTTTTGCTAATGTGACAGCCATTTTATCAAGGATTCTCCTGTGTTTGGGTCAATACTGAAATATTGAATTTCCTCATTAATCGCTGCCCATTTCCTGCTTGCCATAAGAGAAAGCAGCTGCGCTGTACACTCACTGAGGCCACAGACTCTGATTATTGCCATTTAAAAATCTGATCACTTCTTATGATGTGAAAGTGGACCAGCGGATGGTAGCTGCAGATACTGCACTGGCATTAAAATGTGTGAGTAGTATGTAGTCCTGGCTTATTCAGATGACCAGTGAGTACTTCTGCATACGTGCAGAATGAAATAAAGGCAAATCTAAAATAGTTTTTGCACCATAGAAGCTCATGGAAATGAGGTGTTTTGATTGCAAAAAGAAAAGAAAATAGTGCTGGTCAAAGGGGAGCTCTTTTGTTAAACTGCAGCTCCTTGTTTTTATTCTGGCTGCCCCTAACAAATAGAAGGTTTTGAGGATCAGTCTGTTTGCACATTTGCACAAATTGCATTCATTTTTGCTCTGTTCTGATAAACTATTTACATAATTAAGTCATCATTTGAGTGCTTAAAAAGATTAAACATCCACTGCTTCGGGCCTGAACTGTGAATGTCTGTTGAAATTCCGAAGTTGAACTGAATTAAATATTTTGGAATAATGGACTTTTGTTGGACAGAACAAGCAACACGCCTTGGGAAATTGTAATGGACATTTTTAATGTTTAATGTTTTATGATTTACATCATTGGATCTAATGGAAATAACATTATGTGCAACCCAACAACAGTCTGTCAGTCACAGCAGTTGCATTTGCACACTTTGATGAGATTGACAATGGTTAAAAATTCTGGGAAAGAAGAGAAAGCAGACTATGAGTTTAGATCATTGAGTGGCTTTTCTTATTTGTTTTCTTCTGTTTTTTGTTGTTTTGTTTTTGTTTTTTGCTATTTAGCATTCAGTCCCTCCGGTCACTAAAAGACACCATCACTTAGGCGAACCCTAAAGCCTAACTCCCAGAAGGTTCGGGGGTCTGAGGTTTAAAACATTTTGAGATGAATTCCAGCATCCAGCTCTCACCCTGCATTTTAATGAGCCTATTTGCATACTTGTTCATCATTATCTCTGTAAAGCTTATTGATGTGAAAAATGTCGTCACATTAATGTGTTAGCTCAGCACTTTCAAACTTGGCTCCTTTTCTATATTTTGATTTTGGAAATACATGAAAGGACTTGTCGACATGTGATGAGAGGAATGAGGGAAGACAGTTGGGCAACACTTACATAAAGTCACTGTGGCTTGAATTCTACTCATGCAGGACATTGTACCTCCCAGCTGTGACTGCTGGCCTTCCTGCCACAAAGATAGCAAGCTAATTAGGATTTTCGGAAGATTTCGGATGGGCAGGTCTGACACTTTACCTCCACAGTCAGTATTTAAACGAACCTTATACTTTTTCAAAAGATGTTCCAGTAGTCACCTATAACATTCCCTTTGTCAGATTCAGCACTGACAGTCTCGACACGGTCGGGATACAAAGTGGCTGATGAGAAGGAGGACTTGGATATCTGACATCAGTAACCATGACACGTGTGAATCCAGCCTCAGCTCCGTTTTCTTCTTGCTGTAGAGTGAAAGAAGGTGCTCCCAGGCCACAGAGAAGCCATGATGTACTGAACTGCTGATTTCTTGCGGCAGCACATTAACCAGTACACTTAACTTAAAGCAGCTGGAAAAACTCCACAGTGTATTGATTGAGCAGTGGCTTGCACTTCACTTAGAGTGCACCTATTAATTACACGAATACACTGTGACAACTTTAGCGTTTGTTGTAGTTGAAGAAAGATAATTCCATTTCCCGAGAGATGATAAAGAAGAGCGGAGATGGTACTTACACAACATCAGTGCCGATTTTCCTGAAAGCATAATGAAGAAGTCTCTAATGAATTCACAAACAGAAAGTCTCAGTGCCTCAGCAAACTGCCTGTACATTAAGTCATGGTTTAAAGATACCTTCTTTAAGTTGTTCTATCTGAACCCTTATAGTTTCACATTTTTATGCTTTTTTTTTTTTCTCCTGTTGGTTGGCTATCTTCAAGGTTTAAGAGCTTTCTGGTTCCCTTTTTGTTTTTATGTACACACACGTCAATGCTCGACTAAAGTGTGCTACACCTTTAAAATATTTTCTGAACTTCTTGATTTCTTAAGAACTCCCATCGAGGTTTGAGGTTGTTTGTCTGTTATTTTATTGCATGTGTCAAATTTTAAATGGCATTTGGTGGGAAAACAACAAACAAATGATTAGTTTTTGTTGCATCCTGATGTTGCAACATAGCGTGTTGCTCGTCATTTCATGTCACAAACCCACACTCTGACCTTTTATGTGTTATTTTAGTCTGTAGAATATTTATTTGTAAAAATAATCAGCGAAATGGGCCCCCACCCCACATTAAAGGGATATTTTAGCAATTTTCGCTAAGCGCATTATTTGACCTTAATCACTACAAACAAATATTTGCATATGAATGCGCGCAACTTAAAGCTTTTTGGTTCCTGCTGGTCGTTTGCTTTGTAGGCTTGAGCTTAATCTGGAGACTGAAAAAACACCACATTCTGACTGCAGTTTAGTTTTGTTAACACTAAAACTATTCGTTCAATTAGAAACATTTTGTTCAATTCAGTAAATTTTATTACTTACTGAATTTAAGGCCATGTTAAATGACTTGACGTGCTGACTGCAGATGTTTTGCCTGAATATTAATATCTTTATTTCTGGCAATAGAACATTACTTTTACTAAGGCATTTGTTCTATATTGACACTGAAGTTTATACATTTGGGTTGTGGTTATTTAATTTGTTTATTAATTAATTAATTCATGTATTTATTTTGCCAGTACTTAACTGGTGTATGGATTTATATATCTATGTGCTATTAATTTATATTAATTTATGCAACTTATGACAGTACTGCTGTCCTTCTTGGACTGGACACTGTAAAAAATCCTTTTAATCTCAAGAGTTTTATTAAAGGTTAAAAAAATAATAAGCAATTATTCCACCTTTATATTGTAAGGTGAAGAGCCCACTATATTAGAAAATCAGAGGCTCTCTTATGAGCAACACTTGGGAGCAGTAGTGAAGAAGAACTCCCTTTTAACAGGAAGAGACCTCCAGCAAAACAAAACTAGCCTCAAGGAGGGACAGAAAGCTACCAACAACCAGTTGAGGGGTGAGGGGAAAGAGAGAGAAAGGAGAGACGAGAGAGAAAGATTAAAACACACAAATAGTTGGCAAGAAAAGGCAAAAAATAATGCTGTACATCTATAAACAATGACCGAAGGGTGAACAGGAAGTTTATCCCTGGATATGTGCAGCTACACAGGAATAATTGAAAAAAATCAGCTGTTGGCCCAAGAGGTTAAGTCAGCAGACTAGCCAGTGGGTTTGCAGACAAGCCTTATATTCATGGACATTACAGTTTGTGTCACACTGATCACAGAAAACGTGACAAAAAGCGTAGTGCTGGACACCTTTTTTAATCAAAGAAATGCAAAATAAAATGATAAATATGAGTGCATGTGCACTATGCATGCCAAAGTACGTACCATCAGTACTTACTGCATATGACTGATGGTGTACGTACAGTCCGTTTCCGGCTGGCACACATTAAATGATAGAGTTAGGGCTATGACAGTGTTAAGTGCATATGGGGAGGTAACAACTTAATTAATAATGTTAGAGCTCTTAAAGCTGCACCGATCAATATTTTTACATTAGCCGAGAAGTAAATGACGGTGAGTAATGAGCAATGTTGTTGTGTTGTTTGTCGTAATGTAACCAAGAGTCACCCTGCAGTTTACCCTCAAAGTGTTTTAGTGCCTTCAGTTCATTCATTCGGTCGTATTGCCCACAGCCTTTTCTTTCACATTCATTTCCACTGCTTTCACAAGCATCAGGAGGCAGATTTTCTTTCATGAAAGTCTGGTTCAGAATGATTCGCCTGCCTCCAAACTGCAGAGAAACAAAAATTAGCAACTAGCTGGTGAACATTGTGAAACTGTTTTCAGGTGAAGAACCAGATATTTCTCCTGAGAGTTGGTGGGGACCAAAACAGAGGTGAGAAGGAAAATTGGAGTCAGAGATGTGTTGAAGCAACATCTTAAAATTTACAGGGAGCTTGCTATTGGACTTCCAATTGGTTGCAAATCCTTTGTAACACGGTTGTTATTAGATGTGATGAATACGTTCTGCTGTTCCACCCACAAAAAGCAAAAACCATATCTGATTTTAATTTTTAATTTTTGATGATCTCCCATGTGAGGTCGTCTCCTTTTGCATCTCCTTTGCACATGCTGCTTAAAGTCCAGTTTTCACCACATATGATGGTGAGTGACGATTGTGTTGGTGTAGCCAATAATCTCCTGCCTTTTTAATACACTATGAGGGGGGCACACAATGGCATGTACTGCAGAGGAGGCTGTTGGGCTGATTGGGGCCAAACCTCGGCTCAATCGTTTTGGTTCCCACCCAGCTCTCGTCACTCATGCAGATTCTTGGCATGGAACTCAGGTCATTTTCTCTGTGCACAAGTTTTAGGTATTTTGTGAAGTTATAGACGTACAAGTGGAAGTATTCAGAACAGGATTTGAATAGATCGATCTAATAATGTTGGCACACAGTGCTGAAGTGCTCAAAGAGACAAATAAAAGTCACCTAATAATTTTGCTGGGTTGCTTAAACTTTTAGATGCACATATCATGAATACAAGACAATACGACTCACAGAAGTCAGCTGTCACTTGCAGCAACTAAAGGACGTAAGTGCACATAGCTGAATAAAGAAAAGGAACAATAAAGTGAGATGGAAGCATCAAAAAAGCACAAAGAAGTAGATATAAATCAGTAAATATAAGAGATTACTTAGTAGGGAAAGAAAGCTGGTCTGAACTGGTTAACCAGCCTTGTTATAAGTAGTCCTGGCAGGCCATTAAAGCTGTGGCTGAGGTCCCAGCATCAGTTACCTTATTAACTTTGCTTTAAATGAATGCTCCTCTAAGCTGATCAATTCTAGTCGAGACAGATTCTCGCCAGTGTGAACTGAAGTAGCCTCAGGCTCACATTCTGCAAATATACACCTCTGTCCATGAGTAAAAAAATATGCAGGAGGGCGCATTAATAATTGATGCAGTTACAAAACTCATGATAAGGAGACTGCGGCAGGACAGAAGAAGATGTTTGCTTTAAACTTAAAGGATCAGGTACATGTGTACTGACAAGAACTTAGTGTACTTATTTTAACCCATTTCAATGGTTTAAAAGAAATAAGTCAGATATGTATGTTACCCTCTAACATAATGCTTTGTATGTAAAAAAAATAATAAAAATCTTACCAATTACACACTTCATAACATGATTAACACGGGTGTCATATTTAGATTCTGTCAGGAGGAATTAAAAGTTAACTGAAAACCATGAAGGAGCAAATCTTTGACCTTTCAGAACAATCCCTATGCAGGTGCTATTAAAGAAAGCACTAAATTATTACTCCAGTGTAGCTTCTAAGGTGTGTGGCATCTCAAGCTAAATGTGAAGCTAATTGAGAATTCATCACATGTTGTAGCTTGAAAATGTCAGCTGGCTGTCAAACAGCCATGTTTTTATCTGCATGACATCATATTTATGATGTCTCCGAGGGTTTTGACCGGCTGCCACTGATTAAATGACAGTGAATCATTCAGTTTGAGATAAAACAGTAAAAGTCCCCAATGCAAGTGTTAAAGGGAAGTATTCACAAGTTAACACAAATAAATGTCTGGAAGCTTCCACTAGAAAATGAATTTTAACAGAAGAGAATAGTATTTGAGTACCAGAGGTCAGTAATGTCCCTCACTTTCACGTTTGCCTTTCTGCTGCATCAATCTGGACTCTATCCACTGCTACCCGCGAGGGAAGTGAGGCTTACTTCCCAGTTGAAACTCTATCTCTTGCATTCAATGTGCCCTCTAAGATCTTATTGTGGAATGGTTGATATTACAGTTCATTACTGCTTCCCAGCTCCAGATATCCAACCCTTTCCCCTCCCTCGGGTGGGAAAGGGAAACCAGACACTGTCTTGTCCAGCCTCCCCTTGGTTGGCTAAACCTCTCTGCTACCATCAGTTTTCGTTAGGGCACCGCTGCAGCCACACAACATCTGACAACCGCAAAACTTGACTGAGGAAAAATTTGGAGAAAATGGGAGCTCCAGAGGAGGAAGCGCCACGTCCCCCATCAGACATCACTGTTTTCGGGGCCAACTGTACGCTCCACGGCCTGAGCCACATATTTCTGCCCGGTGGAGTGACTTTCCGGCGGTTGCTCTGGGCTGCTGCATTCAGCGCCTCGCTTTCCATCTTCCTGCTCCAAGTGGCCGACCGTGTGATCGAGTATTATCAATACCCCCATGTTACAATTCTGGATGAAATGGACAGTCCCGTCATGTATTTCCCAGCCATAACCCTCTGCAACTACAACACCTTTCGAAAGTCCCAGCTCCGGAGGAATGATATCTTCTGGATGGCTGGACTCCTGGGTGTGGAACAAGGAGACTTTGATGATTTCATGGCCGCTATAGGGCAACCCACAGACAGCAACACCAAGTTTTTCCCCAGCAAGACCTTCAACATGCTGGAGTTTGTGCAGAGGACTAGTCATAACATAGAGGAGATGCTGCTTGACTGCAAATACAGAGGCAAGGACTGTGGTCCAGAGAACTTCACCACAGTAAGTAAGGCTCCTCATGTAGGTGTCACCTCTTGTGAGATCAGTGTAGCCACTCAATCATTTAGGACTAAAACCAAAAAATCCCAAACAAGATCACAATGAGAGGTTGAACATGTTCTCTCTGCAATATTTCATAATGTCTCAGCAGGTTAATTGCTGATTCATTAATATTTAAACAAAATATTTAATGGGAAGTGTCAAATCGTGTGTTAAAAATCTTTAATTTGAAATTATTAATAGAAAGCTTGAAAGCAAAATTTGAACAGAAACAAAGCCTCAGGCAGAAATACCAACAACTGTGAGCTGTTCAATATTCATTATAAAACTACGATTCCAGCGCTTCATTTTGCCCGGGGGTGAAGTGAAAAATGAGTCTGTTTATGTTTCTAAACACCAGGAGATCTGCTCAAAGACGTTACATTTCCAAAATGAGCACTGTCATGATGTCATGATGAGCATAATCATTCAAATCAGATATCGTTAGTAGAGAAGACATCACTTTGATTCAAATTATCCTGTCACTGCGTAATTTAGCTTTTTTTTCTTAACATAATCCCTACTTTATTTTTAAAAATACTAGTATAAATGACATGTTTGTGAAAAGATAAAGTAGCTTTAGGGAGAACAATGGGTACGTGGGTGGAAGAGGAAAAGTTTCTGAGGAATACTAATAAAGCAGCACTTTATCTCTGTTTACAAAGCAGGAATGTGTTTCGTTCGCCTTTATAGTGATGCCAATATTTATGCTGGGTCCAGTTCTTCACTTTGTGACTGCTATTAGCTGTAATTTTTCTTGAAGGAGAAATGAAAGTTACTTTCTTAAAAGTGTCCTCCGAAACGTTTAATCTACTGAGGTGCCATATGGTTCAACAAATCTCTGCTGGCATCATGCATCATGCATTATGAAGCAAGCATATGCTGTTTTCAAGACCAGTAGGGTTTTTAACACGTTACTGTTTTTCTTTGTAAATACCTCAGAAGGATTGTCGTCTTCATCGTAGTAATGGCACCAAATGTTCTAAATATTTGTCTCCGATCACAAAAATCTAAAGCACATAATGTCACAGGAACAATGTCATTGTAGAGATGAAAAGGTAATTTGTCTTAACTTGTGTGCCTTCATTTTTTTTTTTTTTTTTTGTGAACTCCAGTTTTTCCTTCTCAATTTTCAGGTCTTTACGAAAGAAATAAAATTATGTCAGCAGAATCTGAGCGGAACTTAATCGTCCTGCTGCAGAGACAGGGGAAGGATTGTATTTCGATGAAATGGGCCATTGATTTGAGTGATGAAAACCCAGCCTGAGACGGGTGTCTCATGCTGCACAGTTTCTTTGGGAACCAGCAGTGAAACAGAGGCAAACGATTTATACTAATTACCTAGCTGTTCTAATGTAGCGCTACTGTTGCTATTTATTTATTTTTTTGTTAGTGACAGTGATTCACATTAAAGAAAAGGTTTGGCTTTTCAACTCAAACCAAACCTGACACCTACTATGAAGACTTGCACATTTAAATGACTCATCAGGTTTGAGTCATATTCTCAAAAACAACACAGCGCATATGAGCTAATAAAGATACATTTTGATATCGCTGTGATCAGTCAGATGACCTTGGCTTCTTCACATCCCTGCATACAAAGGGCACATTTCAGCTAAATGTCAGAAACTGGAGATGCTCGGAGGGCCTAAGTATAGAGGGGACTAATTAAAGATTCATAGAGCTGCCTGAATTCCCCCTTCCTCGATTCCCTCGGCCTGCTGATCTTTCTGTGGGAGGCTGAGAGGCAGGTCCTCTCATAGGAGATAAGATGGGATGGAATTGAGATTACCCATTATATACTTCAGCAACATCAACACAAAATGACTCACACAAGGTCTAGACAACATCCGACAATTAGCTCTGTGTATGTGGAAAAACCTGAGAAAATATATGCACTGAATCATTCAGATACCTCTGCTGATGCACTTAATTGATCCATTTTGGTATGGCTTTTAAAAGGACATCATTAGAATAAACATACGGCTCTATTTTCCTATTTAAACCTCTTAGTACAAAGTTTTGCAGCTATTCGACCATATTAGTTGTAGCATACTAATACTTCACTTTAGTTTGATAACATTTTTCAGATGTCCTTTCGGATCTATTTCAGTACATGCATGCGTGTACGTATGTATAGCATTTTAGACAAAGTAACAGTGGCTGGAGAAACTTGGCATGCCTGACAGTGACAGGAAAGACCAGATGTTTCAGCTAATGAGCTGGGTATGGGTGCAGTCGTATTGAGAAATCTCATAGGGGAAATATCAGCGCCCCCAAGTGCAATCACTCCCTTTGCATCAAGTAATGAAATATTTTTTGGGGGGAGAGATGCTGTAATTTACTGGTGGAGAACGACTCTCGTATATTTAAAAGCTGGCAGATGGTAGAGGCTGGGAATGTTCTGCCCATGCGGTGCTCTAAATATACATAGAAACATAGCCTTGAATGTCCCTGGATCAGTCTGTGGTAACAAGCCGTGCTCAGATTGCAGTTTTTGGTAGCTAGGACGCTGTAAATGACACAACATCACATTAAAGAAAACCATTTTTAGATTATAATATATATGATTTGCCAAATAAGTGTCTTGGTGGAGGCTTTACTTCATTATCAAATTAATCTCATGCCTCCATCTTGGTGCCTTACTGTCTGTGAAGTGGCGTGTGATTGATTACCTCATTAATACTCAAAAGCGTAAGCACCCCAACACACCCTGAATCATTGCTGTGGATTAAGCCTGCAAGACTAGCTCACACCAAATAAATCATCTGTCATTGTGTATATGCAGGATGCATGCCGAAGCTGGTGTAATATCATTTCAATCGATCACCAGCTCAGCACTTTAGCCGGCCCATGCCACTGCAGAGAGCTGATCCTAACATGTTTATCCCGTTACGCTTGATCTTCTATGTTGTCACTGAACTTCCCGTAGATCTATTAGTTTATGGTGTAACAAAAGACCTTTGGTTTAAACTTCCTTTTTAATATTACATTAAGTCTTGCCTGCCAAAGCTAGAGCCAGGAGCTGGTGTTTTACTTTATGCACTGCAGTATTGTCTGGAGGCTGATGTTGGCTTTGGAGGTCAAAGAAAAGAAAAAGGTGAGTAAAAGAAGCAGAAGACAGGATTGAGTGTCAGAGATGCAGACAGAGAGAGAAAATAGGCAACGTGGAGAAAAGTACAAAAGAATAGCTCCTTATACCAGAGAGAGGTGGAAAGGGTGAAAAGCGACAAATAGATCTGAAGGGGAGCGCTGACACAAAATGGAAACAAATGAGAAAGAGAAAACAGAAAAAGAGGCTGCGCTGTGCTTAGATTGAGGTGGGACTGGGACTCAGCTGAGCACTGACACCATCACTGTGATTCAGCCTGCTTTGGAGCAGAGCCAGTGCCTCGATGCACAACTGGAAGCATTAGGAGAGATGAAAGGAAGAAGGTGTGTGAAGGAGCACAAAATTACACTGCTGCCTAGAGCATGAAAAGGAGAGTAGAGATAAAATAGAGTATAGTGCAAACAATGAAATAAACAAATCTGACGCACCGAGCATAGATGACAGGCCAGATTACAAATACTTAATGTGTTTATTCCAGTACTCAGTATCAGAAAAGATTACTGTGAAAATCGCTGTTACTCTAAGTGCAGCATTGGCAATCCAGTCAATGGCACTGAGGAGGAATACTGAAGGAATTCATGGAGGGGATGCTGTGCGAGGGTGCTTTATGCTGACTTGCACATCCGGCATACGACCATAGGCAGACATCGGAGGTGCCCGTTGACAGAACCTCTTAAGTTAATTGGCTTGTTAGGTGGAGACACCGGACACAAATATGGCTCTGTCCAAAACCAATAGAGCCATTATGTTTTGTTGTAGATCATCAGCCTCCTGGCATCATGATATTCAAACAACAGCACGCATTGTACTCCCAAGTTTTCCTGATCTACTGAACACAGATGGAGCACAAATGACTAATGGTTCATATCACAAGGTCTTTTGATTTTTGATTGCCTCAGAAGCCATATTTAGCTTCTTTTTTTTCCTCCACTAATGGCCTCTGGGATCTACATCCTGGTCTCTTAGCCAATATGTTATGCACTGCACCTTTCAAAGTGTGGAGTTGCTTTCTGAGATTACTCTTCAAGACTATTTGGTCAATATCATAGACTGTATATAAAAGATGAACCCACTGGTTTGTGATACCTTGTTGTGAAACATCAGCATTAGTAATTTGGCCATGTTTGTGCCATGTTGTTGTTGTTGTTTTTAAGGCAGAATTGATCATATATGGACAAATGGAGTATACTGCATAGCTCCATTAAACTGACACCATCACCAGGTATTATTGCTAAGTAACATGCAAATGAATGATCCGCACAGCAGGCCATCTATTTTTTTCTTTCAGATAAATCCACTAAAATATCTGAAAACACCACAAACATGCTGCAGAGATCCAGTTCAGTCAATTAACAGGGGTGAAGCCTACTAAGCCTACCAGTGAGTTAAAGTGGAAATGGCCTAACTTTAAGCCTTAATGCAGTTTAAATAGTAAAGCTATAAAATAATTTATCACCTTTTTTAGTCATCTTGAAGAAATAAATTACCCATAAATACCAAAATACATTTTTGTACCAGCATGTGAACATGTTTACATTTCTGCTATTTTTGTTACTTTGCATCGTCTTAATTTTTCAACCCGTTGCACCTTTAGACAGAGGAGCTTAGACATCACCTATTGTTGGAAATGCCTTATTATTAGGCCACACCTCTTTCAATACAGGTGTTTTCACTGCCACGAGTATAAACTTGTATACAGTCAAGCACCTAGTAATGCAGTCTGCCTTAACAAACATTTTGAAAGATAATGCCGTTCTAAAGAGCTCACTGGATTCTGTGAGATTTCTTTCCTCCTAGATGACTAAGTGATTTTTATTTTTGTATGTACTGTATGTTTGTATTTATTTATTTATTTTCAGACTGCAGTATAATAAGATTTAAAGTAGCTGAGTAGCTTCAGGGTTCACCTGAAGGTTCTGAAGGTAAATGAAAGAGAATCTAATATCTAAATGAGGTCTGTTCTGTGAATTGCCTCTAAATTTAACTTATGGGCTTCTTTCAGTACCGAGCCCTGGAAGAGAGGCAAACTGACAGTTTTATTAATGCTGAGAGTTTTAAAGTCGTGCTGCTATGGAATGTAAACGATGCAAAGAAACAGACGAGACATTTTTGTCTGAGACATATATCACCATATCGTCAGCATACATCTGTAAACCTGCCCCATGACTGCGGTGAATGATTTATATATTAACTGAAGTGGAGTGTTAGAGAGGTTAGAAAGGATGGTTTTTTCATTATTAATAACAACTCAGCGATTAATGTGACAGGCTGAGTTAATAACAACTCAGCCTGTCACAGTCAGATATTATAAACGCAGTGTGACATGCTGCATATGAATGCATCAAAACACTATGTAACTCATTTATATCACACACACACACATGCATACTTACATAGGGTCTTAGCCTTACTATATAAAGTGCCTTGAGGTGACTGCTGCTGTGATTTGGTGCTATAAAAATAAAAATTAATCGAATATAGTTTTATAGGTTAGAATAAGTGATTAATTAGTATTATTAACATACTGTTTTCAGTTACAAAGATTTCAATCTCTGTAAGGTTGTCAGAAAAATACAATTTAGAAATCATACGACTAAGAATGTCATGATTTTATGTTGTGATTATGAATTGCAGCAAGTCAGCCACCAAGTGTCAGACCACATAAAGTACTGAGGCACCAATGTTGTGGTAACTCAGTAAGTGCACAGCTCCAAAACTCCTCTGGCATCCTCTGGCATCTGCACAAAAATTCTGTGTCGGGAGCTTAGTGTCATAGGTTTTCATGGCCAAGCAGCTCCCGTAGGAGTAATGTGTGGGTGCCCAGGTACTTTTGCCCATATAATATACTTCATTGTTTGTTTTTTCAGTTGTGATTTTTAAACTATGTACGTGTAATTGGCTTTCAAAATTTGTATTCTGTAATAAAAGTCCTTTAAATGCTGGCGAGGGAGAGATTTGGTGTATAGCCTCAAGAACGTTTAAGGATATGCTTTTTATTCTTAACACATACATGAGGAGGGCAAAAAAAGTTCCTGATGGAATGCTGGGTTACACTGTGGCAATTTTAGACTGCTGGCAAGTGCTTATCCCTGAATGGATTCAGGGTACCAAAAGCCTCCAGCTGAGCAAACAAGATGTGGAAAAAAAGACATTATCCCTGCAAAAGTACCGGTGAGGAAATTCGAGGAGTGAGTTTATCAAAGTGTGACTGCAGGCTGCAGAGTGAAAGCTTGAGTGACAGCGTTTCTTGGATTCTGCCTGGAATGGAACAAGGGAGAAAGACAGCAGGTGTAGCCAGCTGCATCTGTGTTTTATTGATACAGACTGCATCTGCCCTCCACCTGGTTTGCTTGGGAGGATATACTGTACATATGCTGCGCCAGAGATCTTTGTAATTACTCTACATTTTAAATAAGTAATGGGAGGGCACGTTTTTAACTGAACCAGAA
>NW_005187405.1:8506116-8549901 GCF_000239375.1 Pundamilia nyererei
GGGGGGGAAATGTAACAAACAACAAGGACTAACATTTTTATGTCCAATAAATGTACACTGAATATGTTCCTTCTGAGCAGCTTTGGTGTATTTTTTGTTTAATTAATTTTCCTACAAAGTGTATGGCAATATTTCTTCCTTTTGATGAATTTTATATGAGGCATTTCACAGTATAAGCCTCTCCTAGCAAAAATATCCACTCAGGGTTTCCGTGCACGACTGGTGCAGCATACAAAGTGGCTGTGTGAGAGGTTAGTTTGATTTAGAGGCAGGCCACAAGATGTCTCCCTCTGCTAAAGAAGCTGCCCGTCCAACAGAGTGACAGTCTGATTGCAAACATTTCTGCTCTGTCTGGCTGTCTCGTCCAGATTTGCATTTGTTTGGTCATTTTAAATCACAGTGTCTCTCAGCCTGTCTCTGAGCTGGCCTAAATCTAAAATTTGGAAATTCTCAGAGAGTTTTTCAAGTTTTCATGCAACGCCGAGTCTGACATGCTGCATAGCAATGAGGAATCCTGACCTCATAGAGAAAATGTTATGCTACTCAGTGTGCTCCGGCTTTATTTATTCAAGCTCTAAATAATATAAATTTTTATCTTAAAACTTTCAAGGCTGACACTGAATACTGTTTTTCTGTCGGTGCGGTTTGGCCTGCTGATCAGAAAATGTGCTGAGTGGAATAAATCAAACACGTTGCAGTCGGTGTAAAATGCAGTTCAAAGCCAACAGAGGGTCATTTCTGTTTATGCATTAATCCTTTTGTCAACTGAATAAGCGACTGTTTTGATAAGCTTTAGATCAGTTTAGATTCTCCGAGGCTGACAAATGTTCTCTGATCTCAGCTTATCAAATGTTTAGATTTGTGTCTGACTTTAATATATGTTATTTGACTGGCGTTATTATAAAGGAGACGATCCCGAACTCTGCGGGGGAACTTTATATGATCTAATCAATACATCTTTTAATTAAAGGAAAACTATATATAATGTGCATGAGAGGGAGAGATTATTTAACAGACGGATTAATAATACATGTACTATAATAGCAGCATCCTTTTTATGTGCATTTTCAGTAAGCAGGCATTAGGGCATTGGGACAGATGAATTAATTATTTTCATTATTAATTAATCTGAAAGTTATTTTCTTGGTTAACTGTTTGCGCTCTCTGTATGTTATAGAAGACTAAGAAATGGCATTTTTGCTTAAGATTTTCCTAAACAGCTCATAAATACCCTAAATGACTAATCAGCTAATTAGCTAAGCTTTAATAGTGAGTGGACATTAATGCTGGGCATGTCTTGTGTCCAGCTTCTTCTCTTCCCCAGCTGCACTCTGTGAGGTTGTGATGTGCATCTAATTGCTGCCAGGATTTCATTTGGTGTTGAACATTCTCACTGGCCCTTGAAGGAGCTCTCCCCTTTACTCAGTCAAAACTCTGCTCCTCCTCTAATGAGACCGCTGGGGTTTGCCTCGGCTTTGACATAAAAGAGGATGGTTAGTGTCATTCCCTGACAGCCTGAGGGATCACCGAGTTGCTCTTTAAGTCGGGCTAGTAATACAAAAATCTGAAAGAATAGCTATTTCAAATGGTTCTACTTTTCTTTGAGATGCTTATTTGAATTTGGTAATTTTTCTTATTACACCATGCTTCTTTACTGAGACACAGTTTAAATACATTTTCATCCAAAGGATGATAACAATAGCAGTATGTGAGCAGCAGACGTTTGTTTTCAGTACGGAGGATAGCAATTTTATTGGTAAGAAAAATCATTACATTTTGCCCAGAGTACCATATATTCTTGTGTCAGTGCAGCACTGTGTTGGAGGGGATATTTTAATTAAATTAATGATTTGGGAAAGAGTTGACAAACAAACAGAGTTATGAAAGTTTTTCATGTTAGAAAAAAGTTTGAAATCATTGCAGTGCTGTGATTACAGTCTGACACCAGATTTAAAGCTTTTGTCTTTATATTTGTCGTTAGCCCGGGGGTACAAAGCCCCTTTTTAATGCGATTATGTTGCTTTTCAATTCAAGAAATCTATAATTATTTTACACAAAAACTTATACAAAGAATAGTTACATTTGTCCAGTATTTACTTTTAAAGCTACAATACCTACTACTATAAAATCCCAGAATTATCAACTGACTCTATGGAGCATTTTAGTGTTTTTGGCTGAGCTCTGACTGTGAGAACAGCAGCTCCGCCAATCTGCTGTTCAAACCTTCTGTTTGCAAGGGGCAGCCAATCAGAGAGGAAGTTGACTTATAGCGAGGGTGGCAAAGCTAAAAAAAAAAAAATCTGCATGAATGAAAAATGAAATAAGATTTTCAAACTGTGAGTCATGCAAAGCCATCTAGTAGAGACCAAGAATAAAAAAAAGTTTTAGCCGGAAAGAAACATAATAGGTCCCTTTTAAGTACACGGTTTACTTTTGTTTGAAAATACCACATCGAAAAAAGGATGGATAGCCGCTGTCAGACAGAGAGTAAAGATGATTGTCATGTATTGCTAGTGCGTAACCTCTGGAGATCAGAGTAATGAAATTGCGTTTTGGTTCAAACTGCTGACGAGGGATGATTCTGAGACCACGGGAGCAGCCTGCCACACGCCTCCAAAATAAATGAGCTCAAGCAATTAACTTACTAGTTAAATGCGCTTCATATCTATTGGCATCTTTCCAAAGACGATGAGAATAGAGGAAGTCTGTACAGCTGGTCAATAAATGGAGAAACAAGGCAGATAAGACAAGGTATTGTTGGGTGTCCTACTCTGCTGCTACACATACAGCATTAGTATTCTTGTTCTCCTTATTTTGCCTGGGTGACTTTACTGGGTCTGAAACAGAGGTTGTCAAGTGTCGTGTCAGTACAAATCAAATATCAAAATTTGACTGGATCGCTGTCACTGAAAAGAGCTCGTCATGTCAGTCTGGTTTTCCTGCCATGTTGTCTGCTCGATGTGAGACATTTATTTATTTATTTACTTATTTATTTATTTATGGGGGGGTGCTTGCCCTATGATATTGATGGGGCACATTAAACCTGGATCCTTCCAACCTGTACAGGTTTCTCAACCAATTCTATTATTCAATTTCTTCCAGATTTCCCTGAGTATACTTTCTCATATGTGCATATCCTAAATTTGTTAGAGGTCCCCCCCACTTCACTTTATTATCAGTCAGTCTCTATCACCTGGCTGCATGCCAGAATACTTTAAAGCAGTCAGCATTTGTCTGTTTTAAGACCCCTCCCTGTATCCCACTGTTTTAGACAATTATAGGCCAATTTACAAATTGCTGTTCATTTCTAAAATCCTCAAGAAAGCTGTTGCTCATCAGCTACTTGAAATGGGGTAACAATATGTTGATAAATTCCAGTCTGGTTTTCAACAAAATTATAGCACTGGATTAAAATTACTAATGAGATTCTTATGAGCTTAGATAAAGGTAAGTATTCCATTTGAGTATTGCTTGACTTATTCGCCCTTCATTTTTATTTACAGATTATAGAGTTTCTGGGTCAGTATCTCTGGCACTTCTCTTTAAAATTTCACATTTATAACTACATGTCCTCCTCAGCACCCCTGATATGTGGTGTCTCCCAAGGCTCAGTTCTTGGTCCAGTTCACTTTTCTTTCCATATGCTACCCCTGGATTATCTACTAAATAGCTTCAAAGGAATCTGCTACTGTTGCTGTGCTAATGATACTTGACTGTAGTTTTCTGTTAAGCCAAACAATGAGCAATATCTGCTCAGAACATTGCTACTTGACCAGCAAAGCTCATCCAGTCTTGTTTTCTGCTAAACTGCAAATAAAAATTAGCCATTAGCTAGTACTGGCTTCAAGTGAAATTCCAGTAAGACTTGTATTCCGGGGGTTGGCCCCTCGGTTGCTCTTATTTTGAAACCGGAGGTGATTATTTTGAGATTGAAGCTCACAAACTTTGTGTAGTTGTGTAGTTTTATACAAACTGTGAAGCACTTTATAACTGTGCGTTTTGAAAAGCACTATGCAAATAGTTATTCTAATTAAAGTTATTATTATTAAAGATACCCTATTTCTCCAATTAAATCCAGTTGTTTTTATAGAATAAAGTGGTTCAGATATAAGGCTAAAAGAAAAGCAATACTGGGCATCTGTTGTGTCTGGAGGGCAAAAAGGATGGTTGGTGCAGACATGACATATAGTAGCTGTTAGAGCTAAATTCAGCCAATTAATTTACTTGTTTTGCTGCTGGAAAGCTAGAAAGGACACAGAGGGAAAATAACCATTATTACTGTATTGAAGCTTTAACCTTCTCTATTCTTTGTTTTTCAGTATCCAGGCATTCATTAATCTTATCAGACTATTAATATCACGACTTTTGAACACAGAGGAAACAGTGTTGCTTTATTTTTGTAATGCATTTGTAAATTTGGCTTTAATAAAATGGCTGGGTAGAAATAGATTTTATATAATTCTTTCTTTGAATCACATTTTGCTTCTTTGAAGATTAATAAACAACCTATATTTATCCTGCACTAGTCAGAAGCTTTGTTTTTTTCTAATCACACTTACACTAACGTATACTTTGCTGTCAGCACTGATTTTGAGGACAGCACAAACCAAGACAGAATAATTTCCGATGAATATCTTGACGCGATCACCACAGACAGCACAATAATTTAATAACACGACATGTGAAAATAGAAGAGATACCACGGATAAATTAATGGTGTTTCTTGGCACTTTAAAGTAGATTTGATGGCTGCTGGGCTGCTTGAAGTGCCATGTGTCTAATTCAATGTGACATATCAGACTTTCCTGTGGATTACGTGCAAGCATTTATTTTGAGCCCATTTTGCTCTTACAGGGGTAATTTGACGTTTATCTGCTTAGGTGTGATGCAGGGTTTTGCAGACCATCATCTATATGTTGAAGCGTCGTACTGCCGCCAGGTGGCAGTGTCAAAAATATGTGGAACAGTTTCTTTTAATTGTGTTTATGTTGTTTATCTTAGCTCATTCCCCAGAAAAGACAGAGGTTGTAAAGAACTCCTTTGTAGGAAAGTGTAACCACTTTAAAAAAAACAAAACAGTAACTGATCCGCAGCCCTCGTCAGTGCTTTTTATAAATGCTGTTTTAGAAGCTATATCTAGCTACTCCCTTCTTCACAAGGGGTCCCACAGTGGGGAGCTGTGTTTGAAGTAACATCAGATTCCCTTCCTGACACAACCCCAAGGGGTTAGCGTCTTCTACTGGGACTAAAGCAGGGATTGTTTGACGATTGAGTATGACGCTGGAGCCAGTTAGCTTAGCTTAGCATAAAGACTAAAAGATCAGGTGAGGCTAGCCTGGCTCTGCCCAAAGATGACAAAATACTCTTAATATCACAATGAAATCATTTCATATTTATATGGATGATAGATTTTAGTTGGCTGTCCAAAGACTGTCTATACTTCCTTAGAAATTACAACCTGAAAAAGCAGAACGTTAAAACAAACTGTTGCCCAGCTCAGGGCTGATGCTCTGAGCTGATGAAGTAAAATGACCATGATATGTAGATCAGATCTCAGTTTACTGCTCATCAAGGGGATCATTTTAGTGTCAGGTGTAATAGTTTGCTTTGTTTTTGTTTTATTAACATAAAAGGCCTGAGAAATTTCTGTTTGGTGTAAATACATCTCTTCAGATGCGGTAACCTCCTGGATTCTTGAGCAGCCAGGGCAGGGCTAGCCAACTGTGCTTCGCATTTACCCAAATACTAATCTCTATGCACATAAATCTACCTGTGAAATGCACATTATCCCAAATAAATGAACATAAATGGTAGTTTATGTTGCTGAGCGCTCCTGTTGCTCTTGTCGCCCTTCTCTTTATTTACCTCTAGGAAGATTAATGATTGTATCCAACAGTTGGACGGTGACCACTGGTTGCATGCAACTTATTACAAGGCACTGTGGGATACTTTAAGTCCACTGCAGAGGGACAGCAGCTGTAATTTCAGGAATTAGCTTAAATTATTAAACGATAGCCGATCGGTTACTTGAATTCTTCATTTGTAATATCTCAGCCTTTTTGCAAAAAGCCAGGTTTATGCCCTCAAATACTGAAATAATTTACATGAATATGTTATTATTGTGTTAACAGAATCAGTTGGTAGATCCTCTCTGGCATTTAGTCAGTGAAACCCAGACTCTACGAAGCCCGAGAGTCATTTACACTCGTTTGTGTTATATTAAAATAAGTTCATTCCAATTATTTTTTATTAGCTCCCACCATCCAAACCTGCAGATGACACCCTCTGGTCTAAGTCTGCACAGTAATAAAACATTTTTTCTTTCTATTTTTAACTTTGCGCAATAATTTTTTACAACCATTTGGCACCTCAGCTTTGATCAGGTTACCCAGCCAATACTCGCATTACAGATTGAAATTATTCCAGCTAAAATAATGGGGGGAAAGTATCACTTTCTGCCAAACACAGTCCTCTGATAGTCTCACTAAATGGAGCAAAGCACCTTTAATATCAGCCAGAGCCACATCTGCATGCAGCAGGATGTCAGCCCTCATTACTCTGCATTTGTGAAATTAAACTTGAAACTGGAGCAAAAGAAGATCACAGATCGTACTGTGACATATTTTTCTAACACATTTTAAAGGATATTTAGCTGTTTTTCTCCAACTTGCTGCCTCCCTTTCAGTCTTCAATTATATAGACATATCGACCCATGAGCGAGCGATGCTTCAATATTAAAGAACTTCAGACTTCATCGTTTTTTGTTTTTTTTCTAGAGGAATTTCTTTAGCACAATTATTTGTACTTTGATCAATACCACCACCAACCCCCTCCTCTCTATACCATTGGAGGTGCACTTCATCACCGGAGGAAAACAATTTCATCCAGTGGCTCCACCTCATTCTCCAGTCGACTGTAGAGGGAGTGAGTAGGGGGGCAACAAGCTTTATATTCCTTTCTGCGGGCTTCAAGTCAACACACTAAAAAGCATCTCTTCAATCTGTGGAAAAAGGGAGGAGTTGGGTTCTGGGCAGCTACTGCACAAAAAGAGAAACCACTGAAATCTGCAAGTATTGTCTGGCACTGGAGAGGGGGGATGGAGGAGTGAAAGATCTGAGCAACAGGGGTAAGCCTCTCCGAATTTTCAAAGTGATTACCTCTGGGAGTGAAGCCGTCGCTTACATCTGCAATTATCACGTCCATTTGTCTATTGACGAAGGAGTGTGGATAGTTACGCTGGATGTTTTTGTTAATGGAGTGATTCAGCTGTTTTTCTCATAAAGGAATCATTATGTAAATCAATTTTACATCCCCCAAGGAGCACAGTTCCTTTGTTTATATCTTCATGGCAAAGTGTTTTCAAGCCTGAACAGTGGGACAGCTGCATGTTAGGACTCCAGTTGCTGCTACCTGGATTTTTTTATACACACACGCGCTGTTACACACATATTAAGGTGCATGTCGAGAAAATGTGTAAATTGTAGTCTAGTGGGGGCAGCTGAGAAACTGCACTTGACAACGAAGCACTTTCCTTGACTCGCAATTAAGGTTTAAGACTCCACATCCGAATCTGTTTCCATGGAGCCAAACAAATCAAGTGATGCCCAGAAGCCCCCTCTTCAGAACCCACAGTCCAGCTCGCTGAAAGCAACATGGAACGAGATCACGGTGGATTTCATAATGAGGACCAAGATCCACGGTTTGAAGTTTGTCTTCTCTCCGGACAAGTCGAAACCGCAGCGGGTCATCTGGATCATGGCCTTCTTCCTTTGTCTGAGTCTCCTCTTCACCTGGTCCTGGAATCGAATCCTCTATTTGATGTCCTACCCCGCTGTCACCAAGATCTACATGGTCTGGGCTCACAACATGTCCTTCCCAGCCGTTACCTTCTGCAACAAAAATGTTTTCCGGGTATCCTCTCTGACTAAAGATGACCTGTATCACAGCGGCTACTGGTTGGACCTCCTGTATCATAATCACACAGTCATAAAGAGGAGCCTGTCTATCCTTAAAGACAATCACAAGCAGGGTCTGCTCACTCTCCTGGACTTCAGCAGCTACACCCCACCCCCCAATTATCACACCAACACCACGGAGATGATGGGTCGGCTCGGTCACCAGCTCGAGGACATGCTGCTGGAGTGCAGGTTTCGTGGGGAAACCTGCACCTACAAAAACTTCAGCACTGTATGTACAGAAAGAGAGATGGTGTTTGCCAGGTGTGGATGTGAGCGTTGTTTATATGGGGTATTAATAATTCATGTTAGCATTTGACAAAGCTACAGCAGGCATTCTCTCCAGGTCTTTTAAGTCGTTGATGTTTCAGAGCTGCAAAACAAGCCTCTCCTGCTTTTTGCCTTTAAGACATGACAGCCGTTCCCTCATTAAAACTCATGTCTCCTTAAAATTCACTCAACAGCACAAACACAATGATGTGGCTTCAGAGTCTGCTGTATTTAAAGGTTTCATATTTGGCTATGTTGACTGGCTATTTCCCTCTAATGTCTTTTTTGCTTTATAACATGACAACATTTGGGCGAAAATTGAGCGCATTAATAATTCAGACGTCATAAATCAGTTCAAATTAAAATTTCAGCGTCTCTAATTAAACATCTGTTGGGCACGAGGAGGATATGCGTCAAAATATGCAGCTGAGTTTCCCATTTAAACGCACCAGACGTGGATCCATTACAGCCATTCATCTCTGAATAACTGAAGCGAGAAAGTGGGTGACATTTGCAAACCATAGTCCCGCTCTTCCGCGTGGTGATATCTTGAGTAAATACATTCGCACACAAACCGGTAGCTTATAACGTCATTAGAAAATATTAGCAAGGGCGACTGGGGAAGTTTCTGCAGTGGTAAGCCTGCATGCAGAGGGACTGAGAATATTTTAAACCTGGCAAGACACATCCAGATATAAAACCCTCACCTGTCACAGGCGTCACATTTAGCTCCCTGCCTTTGCTGAGGTGGGTCTGAACAGCTAGATCCAAGTCATAAAAATCAAACATGTAACTGTGACAGCTTCAGCTGATGTGAGACATTTACAGTGGGAAGTCTTACAGGCTGCAAGAGGTCAGCTACCCATGGTGGCTTCATAGCAACGGAGAGGCTTTAAAATCTTCAAATTCTCTGTTTTTGGCCAGATTGATGGCTTGCGATATGCAGGATTTACATTTTGCTATCTGTTTGTTGCTCTTGAGCAACTCATATTGGGTCTGCGGCATGGATGATTGATGCTCTCATTTGATCTAAACATAAATATGAATATTTTAAAACAGTCATAAATTGTATGATGTGTATAGGCACTCCCTCATTATATAGCCAGCAGGGAGGGGGGAAACTTATCTGTGTGAGATGGATGTGAGTCTGTCTGGGTCTGGATGTTGAACGCTGAATCTGATCTCTCGAGATCAGCTTTGCCATGCTGGCTGAGTTTTAACCAGCAGCCCTCTTTCTATGACCTTACCACAGTCGAAATGAATCCAAACTTCAGTCCTTCCTGCACATCAAAAATCTCATGCTAGCAGCACACATTTTTGTTACGATGATGAGAAAAGGAAGTCTATTAGGGCAGCTATGATCATTAAAACAGGACTTTAAGGTCTGTAAGCTTTCACTTTTACCTGAGATTGATTTCAATTCATCATTACATAAAATAATATTGTAATTCAAAAGTTTACAAGCACAGATTGCAAACTATACATCACAGAGTGAAACTTAGATAACATAAATGTAAATTAATACTTCTGAATTGGCAATGTTTTTGAGAGTAAGAACATTTACAACTGCCAAAGTTTCATCGACACTCATTTTCATTTATTTATGAGACTTTTTGTCCCCTTTTGGCTTCCGTACTATGATTCTCTTGTTTAGCCATAACTTATCGCATTTTAATGTGTAGCCGTTGATGTGAACACAAACAGCAGGTTGCTGCACACGTCATGATGATGAAAATCTTGAAATGCTTATAGTTTGTTTAAATCTATGGAGAGTCGATGATTTTAATTCTACATTTTCATCCTTCTTGACTGATTTATATTTACTTGCTTGGTAGATGACATAGAAATTTTTCAATTATAGGTAAAAGCCATAAAATTGAAAAAGAAAAAAATCCCCTCTGGGGCACAGAACCTGAAATTAAATTATTTAAACATAGAAGAAAATCTACTATAGTGATTGCACATCAAACATTAAATCCTGCTAAGCTTTCCTGGCAGAGGTTTGGTCTATTAAGAAGTTTATAAAGCAAAATACAAAAATGTCTGCTTGTGTGTCCAGATTCTTCCCCCTCATATGTTTCTCATTAAGTGATGCCAAAATAGTAAATTCAGTCTAAGTCACTCAGCTGCTGCTGAGGAGCACTCATTACTTCCTCAAATCAGAGCCAGGTGCCTGTTTAAGACCTGCGCTGTCTTCTCTGATAATCACAAAATCTTTGGAATGATTACCTGCCCTGCACAATGTGAGACTGGCATGTAATATAGCTCGTGCTGCTGCACCGTGAAAAGGATCAAACTTTTTATTTGTGCTTATTTTTCTCTGTGTGTGTCCTATTTTTCTTACAGATTTACACACGGTATGGAAAATGCTACACTTTCAACTCGGGATTAGATGGCAACCCTTTGCTGACCACGTTAAAAGGCGGCACGGGGAACGGCTTGGAGATCATGTTGGATATTCAGCAGGATGAATACTTGCCTGTTTGGGGCGAGACAGGTCAGTGAAGCATTTTTACAGTAACATCTGATTTGCGCAGACTTCCATGTGGAAATCTCATCAGCTTGTTGGTTTATCCCTGAAGTCCTGACAACTGCCACAGTATTTTGTCATCTCCATGACAAATGGATGCTCCACAGAGGAATGTTGTACATCTCTCACTTTACCTATAAATCTTTGCCTATATATATATATATTTTTTTTGCACCACACTGAAGCAGACAAAGAAGTGATGCACTACCATGGTTAACCACTTATCATCTTAATATGTTTCTCCAGGTCTACAACTGACATCAGACCCAATAAAACTGCATTTACTGACTTATTGTTTCTCATTTATGGTGGACCACAACATAATGGGACCATATATTCATAAAATAAATAGCATGTAATTAATTCTGGTTCTAAATCTGTTTGATATTGAACCGGCACACTGACACAAGAGTTTATTTCTTATATTAGCTTCCATTAATATGATGAAAGCGGAAGGGTAGAAACCCTGGATTAATGTGACTGCTGGATCGCTAAACAGCACTGGTTTCCGTCGATGACCGTACATGTTGTTGTATTTTCTGGCGTGCTGTATCCACAGATGAGACCTCCTACGAAGCAGGCATCAAGGTTCAGATCCACAGCCAGGACGAGCCTCCTTTCATTGACCAACTGGGATTTGGTGTGGCACCTGGTTTTCAAACTTTTGTGTCATGTCAGCAGCAACTGGTACCTAACGTTCGGCCTCCTCTCCGACCCCAGCGTCTTTTGCTCTGCTTCATCCTGTGTTCGTCTCAAAAACCCTTGCCAGCCAGTGTCCATCACCTCTGTGTCACAGAGCGCGGAGCAAAATCAGATCCAGATCTTAGTATTACCTTTGTGTTGAGATGCGCATCTAATGTGTTACATAGACAGCCGATGAGTTGGGTTAGAGTAAATGAAACTTAGTTATAGCCACCAAGAAGTACTGATAGAGCAGGGCCGAGTAATGATTGCATGCAGGAATATGAGCATACTGCGCTTATCAGAGCCAAAAAAGCTTTAGACTGCACAGCATGCAAAAAATATATAGCAGCTCAGGGTGTTTAGTTTACTTTTTTATATTGAGTCTTCATTAGTTGGAGCTCAGGAGAAAGAAAAAGGACAACAGCTTTTTATTTGCAGCACTGAAAATCATCTCTAGTGACACTAGAGTCAAACAGAAGCCAGCAAAAAACGTTGAGGACTAATCCACACAGCCAACTTCAGCAGTCTTTAATCATCGGACATTATCGCTGATTAACTCTTTTTAAAAACCCACACTTTACAGTTTTTAAAGAGAGACTTAATGTTTTCTTATGACTAACTGTTGGGATCGGCATTTAGCTAAAAGCTGACTATATCTTAAAGGAAATCTACTAAAACTGTCATAATGTTGTTTATGTCAGTTTGGACCATATAAAGGAGCCTGGTGCACTTCTCATTACATTATTTTTTCTCCCAACACCAGTAATATGGAAAAAACGTGCGTTATTGGATGAGAAAGATGACCCACAGCTGTTTTGTAGACACATTTTAATATGTGCTATGATTTGATGACACGGTAAAAAGAGAAGCAAAATGGCCCGTGGCCGGTTTGTTGACCGAGTCCACGACACTGGCGTCACTGAAGGATGAAAAGCAATAACTATAGTTAAGCCCGAATTGATTGAAAAGCCCGTGTGCAAGGTCATAACGCTGAGCTCACATGGAATTTCCATCCAAATCTAATGAAACAATACGGCACTTATGTGATCTGCCAGGAGAACAAATTCAGACTCTGTTGCTTTTGTCCACACTAGCGTAGCTCACAAAGACAAAGAAAAGTCTTTGATTTTCAAACAGAAACACTGACAGAATAAGGAAATATCCTCTGACAAACAGAGAAGCACTCAGTGTAAATCCCAAGAAAATGGCGGCAGTGCCACAGAGGATTTTAGGTTTTTGCAGTGATTACCTTTGAGATCAAGTGTATTTGTGCCGCAGGCTCGTTAAAAATTTCCACCGTATAATCAGTTCTTGTGAAGTCATGATGTAACGGACGCCTGAGCAGCGCTTTAACTTAGTTTCTTTAGCAGTTAATTAAGCCTAATTTAAATGATTTTGCTCCTAAATTGAATTGGCTCGTTCACCTCACAAGCTTCAGCGTGCTAGCAGAATAACATGGGATGGTTGAGGCACGGTTGGTCTCGTGAAACAGACACATGGACACCACAAGAGATGACAAATGTAACTTTTGGGAACTTGCATAGAAATGTATCTTTCTCTCATTTTTCTCTCCTTCTCTCTGCAAATGTTGTTGGTGCTCAGAGTGTATCATCATTCAGCCATTTCCAAAAAAAAAATAAACCTGCTCTGTTGCTCACCATCACAGAGTTTCCTCCAGGAGGCAAAAGTGCATGGTTTGCCATTTACAATCATGACATGAGCACCCACACCACTGACAGCTGAAAGACGTGTTTATGGCTTAAACGATGTGATGACTTAATTAGATTGTCATTATAAACTCTGGCCTGCATTCGTTTCACTCAGTGTCCAACGAGTGACATTGCTCTCGGTGCAATAAGAATAATAGCACTCGTGATTTCGAGGCTTTACATTTGTAAATCTTCTGTCGGAGGAGTTTAATTTTTAATAAGAGACTTTGACTTGTGAGCAAAGAGAGACATCGATACTCCACCACCAACAGTTAGAAGCGATCTGTAGCTCAAGACTGAGTGAAAGTAAGAAGAGAATGGCTGAATGACAACCTACCAGTCCTGCTTGGGACTCTGACAACAGGATGTTTGCCTGGAGGGGTCATTTTCTGTCCCCTTGCCTTACTTTATCTCCTCTTATATTTCGATAATGATGTGGGCTGTGTTCCCTCACCCCTTACCCCTAGATGAGACGTCCTATGAGGCCGGCATAAAGGTACAGCTTCACACTCAGTCAGAGCCTCCTTTCCTCCACGAGCTGGGCTTCGGGGTTGCCCCAGGCTTCCAAACATTCGTTTCCACCCAAGAGCAGAGGGTAGCGTATGACTGACTGGGCTTGCTGCATGCCACAAAATACTGTATTGTACATACTCATTAACTTCCACACTTTCATCTCCTGGTCCCGCCCTCTCCAAGGAATGGACCCATGTGTGCCCCCACCATCCCCCCCCCCACCCCCTCCTCTGTGTGGCTGAAGCAACGATATGTAACAGCATCTGCAGTCTGTCCTTGTTGCCATCTCTGCTCTCTGTCCTCACCAGCAAAGAGCTGGAAAGGTGTTTTATTTCTTTGAGCCATTCATCCAAATCTGTGTCTTTATCAGAGCTGTTGTTTGGCTTTACCCTTTCACATCCACATCTGATTTTGTAAGCATTTTGTTTTTGCTTATATGTGTTATCGGGGTGATCCACTGGACCTCTGCTTAATCTCATCTCCAGGGACCAGACAATGTGATTCATTAGGTTTTATTACCCATGAGAACTCTGGCATGAGTTTATAGTCTTGATTATATTGGGGGTTTTATCTCCAGTGTATCTCCACTTATGAGAGTCTGTGGGCTAGAAATGGAGTTCAATAAAGGCTTAATCATGTTTGCCAGTTTAAATCCACTTCTTTTGCGAATCGCACTCTATCTCTGTCACGTTGTATTGGCTAAATGACAGTTACATTGTCAGAGTTAGCACCTGGTTAGAGCTGGTGGAAATGATTGGGAATTACAGTGAACCTTAATGTGACAATGGAGGTGTAATTTCTCTGAGAAATTTCCCAAGAAGAAGCCTTTGGCAGAGATTGTTGGCTTGCTCCCCACTGCAGTTAGCGGCTGAATGCGCAACTACCCAAGCATCGCCGCCCTTCATAAATAATTGGCTTATTTTTGTCATGAAAATAAGTAGCAGACAGAAAACAAGACACTTAAAAGGGGGGCTGGAAGTCTTGTTGGTGGTTAGAGGCCACGCTGTGCAGCACACCACAGAGGAAGTCCCTTTAACGTCGAAGCAGATCTCACACAAAATGGGGCACGCTGCTGCAGCTCCAAGACGGATGGCGAGGTCTAATGTTAAGTGTGAATTGGGTCCTTAAAATTCACTTGTTAAATATTCTTCCCTAATGGATTCATTTAGAATTCTCAGAGTTATTCATAAATGTAATGACCTGCTCTCACCTTATAATGAGAGTTCTACCACTAATGAGACCGCAAACTGAGTGTACACTACATCTCCTCCTGATTGCTAAATTCATAGGGATATTCAGGGTAGTTGTGTAATAAACTCTCACGGGCATCAATGAGAAAATATAGGTTGTTAATCAACAGTAAAACCTCTTTAGAAAGCTTTCATTGACTGGATTATTCATTTAGGTTAACCTACCGTTATATACTACTTATTACCATAAGATTTTTTCTTTTAAAAAAAAGCTCCGTATGTTGTCTTTTAAATTCAATGAATCCTCCAGTAAACCGTTGATTGTTTTCAGTTCCGTTCTCAAGGTTGTAAAATTTGTCCATTGATTGTGGTGTCCTGTCTGTATCTACATATTTTACAGATTTCTCGTAAGCTTGTCTCTATCCCCATGGTACTCTGCTTTCTACCGGGGCCTAGACCTGCATCAGTAACGTTATGCATGATGTCTGCTTGCTGCTACACATGAGCGATGATGTTGTTCCGACTGGACGTTTTATGCCAGTATTGTCTGAGTGCACATTTTCATTCAAGTGCTTCTGTATTTTCTTTTCTTTTTTTATGTTTAAGACATTTGTGTTGGGTTCTGTCAGCTTGTTGTCTCCCTTTTTGAACTTCTGCTACACCGGGCTTGCATTATGGTATTTGACGTAATCCTGTGTGCTGATACACTGAGGGCAAAACATGTGCTGCTCACTCTTTCAGCTTCAGTACCTCCCACCACCTTGGGGAGATTGCAAGTCTACTCCCATAGACTCTGATTACTTCTCCACGTACAGCATCACTGCATGTCGCATCGACTGTGAAACACGGTACCTTCTGGAGAACTGTAACTGCAGGATGGTTCACATGCCGGGTATGAACTGAGAGTTACTTGACCAATAAAAAACCCCATAAATCTCTGTGCCCTCGTGTTGCATTTATAAATAAGTAATCATTTTCACTTTTATGTTGGTTCAAACAGGAAACACAGCCGTTTGCACACCTGAGCAGTACAAAGATTGTGCTGATCCAGCTTTAGGTGAGCGCACACACTTTTTTTTTTTTATTGGATTAAGTGTAAAATATTAGTGTGAGGTATTTGCATTAACAGCGGTGCCACAAGCTTGTTGTATCCTGTAGATACTACTTGTGTGAACCTTAACTTCAAATTACTTTAATTCCAGATTGTGCTGAAACAAAAGCAATAAAGTAAAAATCATTGTTTAAAAATCCCATTAGGAAGATTTGTGATGTGTCTGTGCTTCGCTGATATCAAATAAATCCTGCTGAGTTTTTTCCCCCCTTCCTCTGTTTTATGGCTTCAGTCATTATTTGCTTTCATGGAAAGTGAACGATGGCAGCGAATGTAGCTCTGTTGTGCGTTGTGTGGGATATTTTTAGCAGGGCCTCTGGATACAGGTTTGTTTGATTGTGATCGCAATATGAATGAAATATGAATTGAAATGACTTTGATCATCCACAGACTTTTTGGTAGAGAAAGACAACAATTACTGTGTCTGTCAGACCCCCTGCAACATGACTCGCTATGGCAAGGAGCTGTCCATGGTTAAGATCCCCAGTAAGGCATCTGCTAAATATCTGGCTAAGAAATTCAACAAAACTGAGCAATATATTGGGTAAGTATTATTAGCTAGTTATTTAGATAAAGGCCTCTTTTTCCTTTTCCTGTTGATGGATGGATGTACTGTGGTATAGCATGGTCTGAGTCTCCATCGTTCACCTTCAATGTAACAATAATGAATGATAGTTACGCAGGAGATGTGAGTTATCATTCGTTCTGTTGGGAAAATGGCCCTGGGGGAAATCTGATGGATGTGCTCGTGTGTGTCCTCTCTCCAGAGAAAATATTCTGGTGTTGGACATCTTCTTTGAAGCTCTGAATTATGAGAAGATTGAGCAGAAGAAGGCCTATGAAATTGCTGGACTTCTCGGTAAGATTCTTGCAGTTTCATATTTACTGTGAGAAAAAATAAATGAATAAATCTGACCTCAGAATCAGCACCCTCGGCGGGCATCCCCCCCCCCGCCGCATATTTCGCATATTGTGTTCATCCCTGGTGCTTTGAGGTTCCCTCTTTGAACTCGTGAAACAGGCTGAGCATGTTTTCATAATCTGATGCTCTTGCAAGGGCAGCTGCGTTTGTGAAGTTGGGGCTGGTTGGACAGTTTTGACAATTACGCTCAGATTCCTCAAAGAGATACAGAATTCAACGTGACAGCAAGGGGGAATGGTTTCACGCACCATTGTTTAATTACCCGTATCTGTTAATCTCTCCCTCTGTAGGTGACATTGGAGGCCAGATGGGGCTATTTATTGGAGCCAGTGTTCTTACAATACTAGAAATATTCGACTACCTATATGAGGTAAAGTCATGATCTTTGTTAAAGATTTCTAAGCAATAACTAAATGAATTCTTCTGTTTTTAGATCACATTAAATTCATTTTTAGTAACCTTTACATTTTTAAATTCAGTAGTAGAGAACTTATGGCTTTCTTGTGGAGTCTGGAGAGCTTAGCATAAAGCATAAAGTGTCTGCTACTTAACCTTTACATGCTGTTCATATTAGCTGCCTGCACAGTATGGTCTGGGTCAAGAATGGTCTCATAATAAGTGTTTATAACAAACTACAGATCTATTTAAAATCCAACAGTCCACATAGACAATCTCACCTCACAACAATCTTCTTGCTGTGAGGTGACAGTGCAAACCACATCCACTCTTTTACAGATTTAATGTCTGTGTTAGGGCACACTCTGACCCCTGTATGACCGCTGTTCCAATATATTGTCACTCCGGTGCAGTTTTACTATTTACTACTTTGAAATTCCCCCATGACTGTTCAGAGACCTTCAGGATTCCCTCAGAGACCAGAAAGTACCCGTCTCTCTGGGTTCCCCAGTATATGTTGTAGAAACACAGACAATTCTCATGACAGTGACAAGATTCCCATTGAACTCTGTCACCAGTGCCCACAAAGAAATGTCATGTACAATTTCACAGGTTTCTAAAACAACCATTTTCCTATATTTGACCCATGCTGGTGGATCCAACTCAGTAGATTCGATTTAATTCAGTTCAGTTTTATTTATATAGCACCAGGTCACAACGACAATTGCTTCAAGGCAAGCAAATGTAAGGTTACGATACTACAAACATGGATAATGTAATAAATGTAGTTAAACTGCAGAGATTCTGGTCAGATTTGACCCGGAGCACAAATGTAAAACAGTATAAAAGATATTTTCATTTTGGTGTATTTTGGTCTCTTTAGGAAAAGACATAAAATGTTTGTTTATCAGAAACACATCATATGTGATGTGAACAGTATGTATGGGTTAAAATGTTAAATTGGAAATAATTCTACTCAAAATATACCCAAAAGTATTCTTAACCTAAACATCTTAGACTTCAAGCTTTTATGCAATTTTTTTGTGCAAGATACGATGCTTCATCTTTATAGATGCTGTCAGCCTCAGTATTGATCCTCTTCACTCCCCAAGAAAGCAAACTATTGGATGTGTGAATCTGTAAATAATGCTTTTCTGATGTTTTTTAGGTGTTTAAAGATAAGCTTTTGGGTTACTTCATTCGCAAGAAACGGCCACAGCGCTGTCAGAGCGACAACCTGGTAATTTTTTAGTCCCTAAGAATACACTTGATCGAGTGAAGTGAATGTGATGTACAAAATAAGCTCAGGAACAATGGTCACAGCAACATCAAAATATCTGCTCACACTTGAAATGCTTTTAATGAACAGCACCAGAGAGAAAGCAAAGGCATTATGCCATCATTAGTTTCAATTAGCCCTGCAGAAACAAAATATTTTTCTAGAAAACACAATCATTAATCATACGCACATATTTTTACTGCACAGTGGGAATGCATAATTAGAGTAGTATTAGACGCATACAGTACTTTCTTTAAATGATGAGAAGCAGCATAAATTATTCCGTGTAATGACAAAAAATCTGGGATGCACATAAGTATTCCAAAAGAACAAATTGACTTTGTGCCCCTTTTCTTTTTAAGCTTTTTCCCCAAGTGTTTTGCCACTTAGTGCGCTTAAATCTCAGTGCATGGAGAAGTAGAAGTAAAGAGTTTGACCTGGTTTCTATTGGATTTTATTCATGACTCATAAACTCTGTTTATTGTCAGAGGTTATCTCATTTTATCCCACACACCAACCCAATTTTCAGTATTTCCACACTATATAGTAGCTTCTCAGCGTCACCCTCTTTTGTACTATTAAAGAGCTGTTATTGTTATCCGGGTTTTACCACCAAAATTCTAAAGAGATTTCATTAACATGGAAAAAACAAAGCAATGGAAACTGTAGTACTGCGAGGCATTTCAGTCATGCCCTAAATAACAGCATTTTCATCAAACCCTGTGGTTTAGCACGCTGCATCCAGAGGCATCTCCACTCCTCCTGTTATGCAAGTTAGGAAATGATTAATAACATACACACATCGTTTTAGGATTAGCAATGAGCTGTTGTTCAGGACATAATGTTAAATCAAGGCTTATAACATATAGAAAGATAGATTTTAATCACTACAGTTACACCCATGCAAATAGTGGGTGGTTTTCATATTTATCTAACCAAAATTCTTGAATCAACAAATTATTGCATAACGTAGTTTAACTGCATGTACTTTACTACTTCGCAACACTTGCTGTGAAAATATCAGTGCATTAGACAAGTGCTAAATACCTTCTGTCAAGCTATAAATCGATTTTATTGATCATATTGTGCGTAATGCCACTCTGAAAGAGTTTCAAAAAGGTAGAGGTATAAATACAACAAAGTCCAGCTTTCTTTGTGTTTGCTGGCTTGACAGAACTTAAAACGCCAGTGGTTATCGGCTTTCTCTGTTAACCTGAGCATTCTGCACCATTCTGTGTCCTCAAATAAAAAGGGGTGTTTGACACGGCAAGCGAGTCTTTGTGCACACAAAATGCTGCCTACTCCTGTCAGAGATGTTAATAGATGATGATGATGATAATATAGTGGTAAATATCTATAAAGAACATAAAAATATAACAGTAAAATGCAACACTCTTGCAAATAAGACAAAAGACTAATGCTGCAGAAAATCGTTAAACTGGTGATTTAACGCACAAAGCAATAAAATAAACATTTTACCACTGAAATAAACAGCTGCTGTTTGTTTCTAATGCGACCGCAGCACATTAGAGCTCTGAAGCTTTAAACTAGACACGTTTAAACATTAAAGGTTTCTGTCCCATCGCCTAATAAAGGAGACTTCAGTGCTTTAGTTTGTCAATAGATCAAAGTGAAATTAACTTTATTGACTGAACAGGTATTCTTGGTGTGTTGCAGCTGCAGTTCCAGCATTGTAAACGAGATTTAGCAGCAGATTAGGATCACCTGTAAAACGTTATTTCTCTTTCAGCAACATGGAAATTCAAGTGACAAAGGGATGCACAGTTTGCATTGCAGCAACTTTACACTTTCATTTGTGATGTTAGCTAAACAAGTTGCACATATGAAATATATTTTACCAGCAGATGCGGTTCACTTAAAACACGCTCCTCAGCCAGCCTAAATATTTTAAACCAAGAAAACTCGGAATCTGCTGATATCCATGTTACCACGGTGATTTAGGCAGGTAAAAAAAAAAGCTACTTGACATAGAAAACTCTGACTTTTAGCTCGACATAGCTCCCTAAGCCATGGGTCTCACTTTGTAGTGCACACCTCAGGACTGGTTTAAGTTTTACCTCTTTGATAGCCAGGAAGCTTCTTCAGGCCTTATAGTAAATTGTTGAAGTCTTTAGGAGAACTGCATGTTAAATTAACTTGTCTGAAAAGTATATACAATCAAAAGTAGTAGTAAATGTAATGTATCAACCTTTCTACTTTAGCTGACCGGATATATTTCTGCTTGCAGTATGGTAGCCAAAAATATTTTTTAAAAATCCACATTTTCTCAAACTCAACGTTCACTGAAAATAGAGCTTGGTATAAGAGTATAAATAGTGTACATTTTTTAGTATCATCATTTTTTCTTTATATTTAGAATTCCATTATCTATAAAGCTACTTGAGCTAGGTTCTTTGATATTTTTAAGGCAAATATCAGATACTTTCAATGTGGAATCTCAGGGCTGTAGCTCAGGTAAACTTGAGTGATGGGCGCTTGAAGTCCCTAAAATATCTGGATGCCTGATCTGTGACAGCAGTTTCGGAGACTGGTAGAAACTACAGTTTTCCAGATGTGAGGCTGATTTTGGTTCATGTCTTGGAAATATTACAATGAATTTTGGTGAAATTGCGTTTTTTCCATGTTTAAGCTTTAATATGTGTGGAAGCCTTTATCTGATTTGGACTGTGCTGCATAATCTTATGTGCTCTGTCTGTATATGAGAGAAGCCATAACTAAAATATCTGTCCCCTACCTGCAAAACAATGTTTTTACAGGCCTCAAAATATGCAGTCAGAGATTGGGCATCCAAATATTATAAAGGATCTATCTTTCTGTTAACTTGAGCTACACTGCAGAGAGTCGACCTTCACAGAGGTAGTTGCACTAAAAGAATTTGAAGGAGCTAGCTCAACAGGTTTCCTAGATAATGGAATTTTTAAAACAGCCCCTTAAAAACGATTATATAAAACATCTAACAACACTACCTAGTTACGGTAGGGACCTGTCGTTTATGTATTTTAGCTAATGAAATCAGATAAATACCTACCTGCAACATCTCTTCTTTTCTGGTGCTGTCATAATGAAAAGCATTTAAGCAGATTTTTGTTAAGTGCAGAAATTGCCTTTTGTCCCTGAGTTTATTCAATCTGCCAATTTGCATTCCTTGGCTTCATGCTGGAAATGAAAGCTGTGCTCTCTGTCATACATTATTAGAGGTAAAAAGACAGCATGCAAAATAAGTTGTGGCCAAGTCTGTCTTCAAATCTGTTTGAAAGTTGTGGTTTTGTTTCTGCATGAGGGCTGTGCTCTTGCATGCTTGGGTCAGTATTGAGTTTGTTAGCTGTTGTAGAGGAAACGATCAAATATATGTTTAATGTCTTTTACAAAAGTGGAAGTTTATAGATTTTAAACAAAAATATCAATCAGTTTAGTCATTTTTTAATTAAGAAAAATACTAAAACAGCAGGAAAGAAAGCTTTCATTTAGTGGGCTGCACTCAAGCTTTTATAGTGTTTTCTCTTCTGCACTCTGCTCCATTCATGTCATATGTTCACCTCGTTACAATAAACCATCCTCTGTACTTCTTTTTTCTCACATTTAATTATATTTTTTCAACTAGTTCACTGTCACATCTCCACTCAGACAATCTGTTAATGAAGCGCTTTAATTGTTCAAGAGACATCCTTCTGGGTGACACTGACTTTAGCCTTCCCTGCTCATTAAGAAACCCCCTCATATTTCATTTTGAACGATCATCTTCCTTCAGTGCTTTAATGATATCACCGTGTTCCCTTGGGAGTTTAACTGATAGCATTTACATTGTATTTTATTTTCATTTCAGTCACCCTCACCCATCTTTCTTTTCATCATGTCTATTCCAGGAGTTTCCAGAGAACCCAACCAGCCCTGGTGTCACGCCTAATCATGCCCCCAGGTAGCACATCCCATTGATAATAGATGCTCCCTCCCATGCTGTCCCTCTCTTTCATACATACTTGAGATCATCACATTCATCATTTTCTCCATGGTTACAAATGATTTGGTTGGCAGTCAACAAAAGAGAGGGGTGATTATCCAGCTGTAGCGAGCACTTTTAATATCTGCCGCCGTGTAAGAACAGGTTAGTTGTTGTCTGCTTTGACAGAAGGGTGCTGGGCCGAAAGAAGGCTGAAGTTGGTTGGATTCTCCAAGTGCATAAAGATCTTATTCTCTGCAAAACTTGTTCCTTCCACCGAATAATGATGCTTTTTTTTCTCCTCGTAGGATAAAGTGTACTCCTGTGAAAGCATATCACATATTTATTGAATTGCACAAAAACTCTGAACAACATGAGATCTATTTGTTTCCCTGCAGCACTAAGGTCTATTTAGAGGCAATGCATTGGAAGGTCCGAGCCAGATAACATCACTAGATGCATTACTTTGTGATGTTATCGCAGGCCTGCATGCAGTGAGTTTGCACAAAGATAGAAGGTTCTTTGTCGATGGGACTACCGGTGTTTGTTATCCACATATCTGCAGTTATCTGCTAAATAAGGGCCTTTGTACATGACGAAAAATGCAGACATATGTGGATGTTACTACTTGCATAACTATCAGAATTACACATGCTAGTGTAAAACCAGGACTAAAAATCTGCTGTTTTCTTTCTCTTCTCCCTCCTTTCATTCATCTTACCCCATCATCTTACCCCCTCAATTTATCTTCTCATTACATATGAAACATATGCAATGTGGCTGATGTCGAAACCCCTGAATCTGTTGTACTCTTTGCCTCATCATTGTGCACATATGTTTCTGTCATTCATTATCCTTTCATTCACAATCATTCCCCCATTTTTTCCTGTTTTTGATCAATTTCTCCTTGTTACATTGTTTGTTTTTTCTCCCCTCTGCATCCCTCTACGATTGTATTGGCTGCTCTCCTTTTTACCTGCGGCTCATTTATTTCCTCCATCATCGGCATCATCATCGCTCCCTGCATCGCTCCTCCCTTAACCCGGTTGAACTCGTCTCCCCTCCTCCCCTCCTCTCTGTTTCTTGCAGAGCACCTGTGACACCCTCCGGAGTCACTCGGACAGTCTCGGATTCACCCCGAACATGTTACCTCGTCACCCGACTATAGGCAACTTTGAGGAGTTTGCTTGTTGACAACATAAAGCAGGGGTTGGGGATGGGGTGGAACATCTGGGTACTTGACAGCAAACTGTGAAATCATTTTAACAGAGAAAGGCTCTTGAGTGTATGCTCACAAAATGCGTAGTACAGTTTATCAATGCCTGAATAGAAATAGAATACTATCATCAGAAACAAAAGAGACCACTTCCAAAACACAACTCAGGTTTAACTGCCATGTCAAGGCATCCATGTTAATTTACTCATGTTTCATTCAGTAGATTTGTTTATGTTATCGAGTATACAATACGTGAGGATAAACGTGTTCAAAAAGAGGAATCTGAACTGTGTTGCGATGAGTCATGTGGTACTGCTGTGCTAGTATTGATGTACATCAATCAGTCTAGTTATAAAAAAAGCAACAACAAACGCATGTGGATTTGTATGTGTAGCAGCGTTTATCAGTGTTATGCCTCCAGCATCTAACCAATGCTGTATTGAGTGACCTTATAGCAGTCACGTTTTAACGGAAGAGCCTTTTAGACATCTGCTCCACTTTTAATGAGCTGATTGTTGACATGAATTAAAACACTAGACTAGTGTTGAATGTTGCCTTTTGCTACTATGGGGCTTTAATTTGTCTTTAATTAGACATGTGTGCTTACCCACCTTTGAAACACGAGAGGAACTTGATGATTTGTATATATGCTGTTTTAAGACTCCTGAATTACATGGTTTTGTTGACTTTAGGCTTTTTTTAAGACAGTGAGGGTAAAAAAAAAGAAGTCAGAAGGCAAAAAAAGGCAGTTGATTGTACTGTTATATTTCATTTTCAGTCATATTTCCATTTCTTTATATAGTTGCTGCAGAAATTGTCCCCATAAAAGCTGGCCCTGTTTTCAGTTGAATTCGCTCCAACAGAAACAATCTGAATTTCTTTTGCCTTTCCTAATAGTTCAGTTGTTTTCATCACAATGTCTTAAAGATTCATCAGCACAATCCCCTGTGATAGTAATCTATTCTCTATTGAAAATGCTGTGAGTTTAAAAGGCTTGCTGGTGACATTCCTAAACTTGACAGAAATTTGTAAATACCCACAATCAAATGCCATGAAGAAATTCTACATTGCTCATGTGAAACATGTCATATATACATATAAATATAGATATATAAATTTAAAATACAAAAAAAAAAAAAATCTATCTTTCTTCATCCGTTCTTACACCACAAGGAATTTGGACTTTCTATCTAGGTGGACCGTCAAGTGTCTTTGAGTACAACATGGATGGCAGACTTTATTAGGTACAAGAGACTTTGCCTCAATACATCTACAACTCACTGCACCTCAGCCCCATTCAGTTGATTTATATTAGAAATGCATTGTAAAATTTTACCATTGTAACCTATTATTATTACGATTATTATTATTATTATTATGATTACAGAATATGTAATAAGTCACAAATAACAGTTTGTGATGTATAAATGATCAAGTATAATAAACTCTATATTTACTCATCTTACTCCTCATGTACACAACTTTTCTTCGAACCTTCGTGTCAGTCTACTTCCTTTCTCGTTTAAATAACACAGAGCGTGTTATTTAAATATTTCGGTTATGATTTGTAGGTACTATAAATACTGGGAACCTTTTTTTCGTGAAACTTTCATGTATAACGCCAGTCAAGTGAGTGGTGTTCATAACTCTGTAGCTTTATTACTCTGTTGTCTGTGTATTAGATGACTGTTGATGTGAAGCACAAACCCTTGGAAATCAGCCATCACTGGAAAGCCAATGACTGGGCGTCTATCGTTGTAACTACCTTTTCTGGCTCTAGATTTAACTACACACACTGTTATGTGGTGTGCTCACAGCTCCGGCGTTATCAGGAACAAGACTGGTAATTTAAGCGGAGCCAGAGAGCACCTTGTGGAAGGACTTAATCCAAATGGAACTTTTGCCTTTCAGGAAGCAGACACTAAGAAAAAAAGGGTTAGTCAGTGGCATTGTGTTACGAGCAATAAATGCACTGAATCAGACAGCACTGTTAGCAAACTGACCAGAAAAAGATTGATTGAGGATCCAAATTATCAGTTTGTGATGTATGAAACAGTTACGATGGATGTAAACCGAGCAGCTGCCGCCTGCAACAATGATGTATGATATGACAAATAAACCATCATGAACTCAATAAGAGACGCAGATGCCAATTCATGTTACACAATGATCCTCCTCTGATGCTGTATTGCCATGATGATTTTGAGTGTGTGTGTGATGCTGCTGGGCTACAAGTGACCCAACATTACCGCAAACTGTGGAGATATGAAGGCTTTACCTCTCTCTCGCCCCACCCCCTGCCTTACTACCAGTCAAAGAAGCAGTAGAGTGCATCTGAGCTGGCAGAAAATATTCCTTAACTATTTATTCTCATTAACTAATCTTTCATGGATATTTACAGCATAGTTACGGCCAAGTAGAAAAAAAAGTTCACTATATATTTCTGCCACTAAATACCTGAATTTGATTGATTTTATCCTAATAATTTACAGCACATCACCCATTTTCTTCCTTGCATGTGTATTCCTATTATCTCTGATCTATTAATGTAATATTAGCTATGCTATTCACTTTGTACTGTTCAAAGCGTATTTTCTTTGGAGTCAGATGAATCAAAACAGCGTTCTCCACATCCTGCACTACAATGTCCTGGATATTATGATTACATTATGATGTAAGAATCCTCCTCTAACCAGGCTTGGGACTGTGCAATACACAGAAGAATAGTTTTTGTGGCTTGATTAAACTGTGTGGCTTGAAATCAAACTAAAATGTGCCTTTAAGACAGGTTCTTACAGGTAACAAAGATTTTCCTGTGCCAACACACACATAGACACACACATACACACACCTGGAGAACAAGAAGTTGTTTCATCTGGCTCTATATGCTATATGTGCATTTTATTGTAGATATGTGATTTTAACTCTAAGCTGTACATTAAATAGTTAACACACTTAACTATGTGTAACGTAGTCAGTTTTAAATAAAACTGTATTGGATGTTTGTTTGCTTTTTAAACAGTACTTACAGAGGATGTTATGTGCCAGCAAAAAAAGGTAACATCCAGCTTAAATAAACCTGATAAAGTCTACAGTGAAGCTAAAGCACAACAGAATATTCTAAACGGGTAACAAAGGAGAATAAATACTGCAAAGGAGGGTTTTTTTTTTTTTACCACTAGTGGTAATATGATAGTAGTTGTTTTGCCTCTGTACTCTATCACAGTGCATTTTAAATCACACAATAGAAGTTTCCAGTTTTAATTCAAGGGATTTTAGAGAAAGTTTCCCCATTAACTGTTATAATATGTGATTGAAGTGCAGACTTTCTCTGCAACAAAAGTTTTACATTAGCTGTTGAGAAATTACAGCCATTTTTAGACCCTAGTTTTTTCATAGGATATCAGTAATTGCACAAACTATCATCATTTTAATGATTGTTTTTAGCACTTAGATGAAACTCATCTGGATTCGGTGACTGCCTGAAGTCTAGTCTGTGCCATTTATTTATGTTTTATTCAGTTTGTGCATCTCTCTGCATTCTCTTTGTATTTCATAACTGAAAAGGATGCTCCCTTAGGTTGAGATCAGATCTCACGTTCAAGTTAACCTTGGATTTAAGTGATTAAAGGTTGTTTTCTGGAACTGTGCAGGCTCTAGTGGTATTCTGGCAAAGCCTAATCTAGCCTTCTTGTTCTTGAGTGTAACCAATGGTTTGTACCCTTGTTGGCCAATCCAATCATTCGTTTTAAGAACATAGCTAACTGTTGATTTGGTCTCTCTGAAAGGTTTGTTTTTCAGCCTAATGATGATGTCCCTCACTTGAGCTTCAGATTTACAATTACAGTAACCTACGATACGAAACTTTAAATTGACTACTGATATCATGTTTGTTTCCTTTGTCAGGTGAACAGGCCTCACCTGGCAAAGAAACAGCTCGTCAGTCAACTGTCCAATTAATTTTCACCCTCTAAAAATGGGGACTGTGTATAAAAATAGCTGTAATTCGTAAACAGTTCACGCAAAACTTTAAAAAACAACTTGAATTAAAGCTGAGAGCCTTTACTGATTGATTGAGACGCCACTGTGACGGTGTGAAGAGGCAAAACTACAAAAATTATGTTTGTCCAAGAAATTATGGACCTTACTGTATAATTATTATACCCACACTCCTGTCCATTGTGTGTGAAATCAATCACAATTATTTGGAGAGTAATAATAATTATTCGTGTGTCTGGAGGGTGGAATTGCACTCTTTTTAAACCTCAGTGATGTACAAGGTGAGACATAAAGAAACCCGTTTCAACACATGGAATCTACAAGAAAATGTAGAAAAACTGAAAAATGTATTTCAACCTTTACGAACACCAGCGTTATAACCAAATTTACCTTAAGTGGCACTGATTATGCAAAATATTATTTTATTGTATAATGCAGTATTGCATTATTAATGTGTGGTTTTGATATAGGCTGGAGTTCTTTCATATTTGCCTCCAAAATGTATTGGACTATATATTAGAAGCGTGGCAGCAGAAGAACATGAGAAGTATACAGCACTGAATAACATGTATTTAGTTCTACTGTCCAGTGATTTTCATTATAGATGATTGTAACGTCTTCTCATCTAAGGTGTGCACTGCTACAGGATCACTCTGTCAATAACTGTGCACAAAATGACATGCTCCTCCCCCCCAAATTACTGAATAATCAAGCAGGAAATTCATTTTAAATCAAAGCAAACTTGTATTTATGTTGACTTTACTGAATACTGAGTCTTATCAGCTGAAATATACATAAAACATTTGCCCCACAGTCTACCAGCAAAAGCAGAGACTAGACAAAGTGCAAAATCCACTCATCGTTCAAATTCAATTTTAAGCCGTTTAAATGGTAAATGTTCTGCAAATGTTCTGTCAATACAAGTGCATGAGTGAAAACATGTTTTGTTTTTTTCATTATAACTTAATCCACACGCCCACACAACCTTCAAACATTTGAAAATCCTAAAAAGAGCCTGCAAAACACAATAGACTGGAGCATACTCAGATCATTCGAAGAGTTTTTGTACTAAATGAAAGTGCGCTACATTTAAAAAAATAATAAAAAGTGGATATTCCATCATTAATAAATACATGCATCAATTTTTTTGTTTTACATCAGCGAAAAGAAAATGAACCCCTTTCCTATTAAGACAGCTACTTCAAACACAGCTCATTATGGATGATTTCTATGGGATGACTAGAAGCTCTGTAACAATCATAAGCAAAATAATACTGCGAGCTGTTAACCATGTTATTAAGTAACTGAAATGGAAACAGCTAATGGTGCAAAAACAGTTATTACGCAAAAATACAGATTATCAGCAGATTATCTGGGTTTGTTTTTCCATTTTTAACAACTGTTAGAAAAGCATTTGAGAAAAGTGTTAGTGTCATGGTGCTAGAAATGTAAAAAACAAATAAAAATGTTCAACAATGGTCCACTAGTCATTAACACATATATATTAGCCCATTTACTGTTAATTGGTATAATCCTGGCTGTCAGTGTTCAACGTATTTTAAGGTAACGACAACTAAACAATCGGAAATAAAACTATCACAAAGTGCACAAAAGATAAATACAAAATGAGAAAATAAAAGCCTGAGAAACAGAAATGATCAGTTAGCCTCTCGTGCTATCCAAAAATCTTGTAATAGGTAATTGGAAAATGAGTTTTAGCGTTGGTATGTAAAATATCAGAAAACACAAAAGTGCGTACAGCCCAAGTAATCAAAACGGTCTCTAATTGTCTCACTGTTTTCTACATTGTTGCCAGTCAGTTTTTAATTTGGTACTAGCTGTAGGAAAAAAGGCTCATTTATTCAACAGATACACTTACAGTTAAGTCTGATTAACAGCTAACATTACCTAATGAGTAAAAAGAGTGATTAAGGTAATTAAATTTAGCTTTTAACTGGGGGGAATTCCCATTTCCCTTTGATTATTACCAAATGACATATTAATATTCAGGAAGCCCCCACGGAAGCTTTTTGAAAGCTTGTGTTACAAAAACATTGACTTATGCCTTAATCATTTTCAAATGAATAGCATGACTCTAAAGCCCACAAATCTATTAATGCAGTCTAATCGTAAACGGAAGCTCTGTAGCATCAGTGGCCTCTGGAATGTGTTAAAAATATTAAATCAGTAAATGTATATATGATGGCTAATAGGTAAACAGCTGTACAGACATGCCACATAAGAGTATGAGATCATTTAGAACGCCACCATTAAATTAGTCTGTCCACACATCTCAGCCATATGTTTTAATAACCAGATTCAGGTGGTCAATATACCATCACATATTGTAAACTTTCAGATATAAATATTGGAACTGGCATCAAAACCTCTACAAATGATAAGACTTCAAATCTGCTTTGAAAACAAAAACATAATAGAAACAATATATTTACAAAGGCTTTTTAGGGGCTACTGTACTGCACTACAATTGTAGTTATTCAAAGTGAATTCACCAAATGAGATTACCACAGATTCTAACGGCCATTTTTAATTATGATATACCGCTTTCACACGTATAAGGTTTATGCGGTCCAACGTCGTCCCACATTTGTGCCAATTAACTGGAAAGTGTGTATGTGCCAAATTAAAAATAGGCTTTCAACTTAAAAGAAGCTAATAAATCCTTGCAGCGACACCAGGACTTTGTTCCTCACAGAGGCACAACAGAATGAATAGCAGGGGGAGTGTTTGAAAATCCAGTGAGGGATTTGCCTTGTTTTGAATTTTTCCTGAAGTCCCAAAAGAGAGCGGGGATGGTTGATTCTGGCAGCTGACGTTTATCGAGAGGCAGTTAAGCATTTATGGTGGGCAGAAATCAGCAAAGTAAGGATGCTGTAAGGCCTCTTCTGCAGAGATCCTCTGGACAGGATTACATTTCAACAGGTTCTGGGTGAGATCAAAGGATAGATTTTAAATTAGTGATTAGCAGTATCAGATTTCCTACAGCAAAACTTTTAGCTGGGTTAATCCATCTCAAATCATCACATTTTTTAAACATTTTTTGCTTCTTTTTTTTTCCATTTTTTATTTATTTATTCTTTTTAAATATTCTGCCTACCCACTTCCTGCATTTTTTTCCCCAACACTTTGGAATCCAAGGCCATTTTAACATATCTAAAAACTATCAAATAGTTTAAAATTTTCACTGGCCTCCTTTACTATAAATACAAATTATTGAATATTTGCTAGTCAAACTTAAAATAAAAGGTATCATATTTGAGCATATACTAAAAAATATATTATTGCAAAAGACATCGAGTGACAATTTTTTAATGTTATGTAGATGTTTTTCACAGTAATGGAAAATAAACATGAAATTCTTTTGTCACAAAAATAAACCAATTTTGTCATCGAGCGAATGTGACAAGTTACACCACAAAAATGTCACTAGACAGTCTAATCTAAATACAAAAAATTCTGGGGTTTCCAAGGGGTACTCTAATTATAACTGAGAAAATAATTTTGTTAAATATAGGCTTATTTTTGCATTTTCGCAACCCACTTTGCAGGCATGCACATTGCCATGAAGGAGTCAGATTTAGTTTAAAATGTACTAAGAGGCAATAAAAAATGCATAAACTATAATTGCAAAAGATTTTGTTCATAGAAATTAATATAGCAGCATAATTAGGAGTGATAAAGAAGGGATTAATAGCTCATTTCATGTGAGGAGCCTTGCAAGGCCAAGTTGCTGTGTCCACATGGAACAATATGGTTAGGGTAGTCTGATACAAGACCCTTACCCTCCAACCCAGCCATGACTGCAACAGGCAAACAGGGATCATGCTATCCTCATGATGACCATTGTAAGAATTGCAATATTTATATATATAATTTTGCATTTTTATGTTAACATATTCACGTCCAAATATTGCAACATATTTCAACATGTGAAAAAAAACATGCTAGAATTGGACCAATCATTTTTCAAAATTGGGGTGGAAAAAATACAACAACAACGAAAACACACACACACACAAAACACCAATCTGAAAATTATCAAGTAAAACTTTACTAAAAGTTGTCTAAAGTTTTTCAGCAAACTGGAGGTGACTGAGCAGAAGGCCCACAATGATTTTAGATGGAATAACCCAGCTACAATAACAGATTTCCATCATTTTACTGTAGCCACTCAAATATTGCGCAAATTTGTTTTAGAGTACCTGAAGTAGATCCCGTCCTGTGCTACTTAATTTAGGGACCACATTAACCAGTGAGGTGGTGGCAGGATACATGGGATATGGCTAAAGGAAGAAAAAGAGTTTGTAAAGAATAAAAACAATTCAGTAAAAGCTCAATGCACTGGAAGTTTTACAAAAGAAATTACATCAAAAAAACTACCTTGTAATCTGGGAGTTTTGTCATTGTTGGCCACTGTTCTTCAGTTGGTGTTCCCAACAATGTACAGAGCAGTTAAAGACAAACTTTTAACATTACTTTTAAGACTTGCTGTTCATAAATAATTTAAATATGAGTAGTTCTGCCCGAACAAACCAGAGACCCACATACCAAACTGTATATCGTCAGTAGGTACTGCATTAGCATGAAAAGGATATCTGAAAATTCTTTTCAACTGGTCATCCACATCATTCCCGGGGAATAAAGGCCTTCCAGCATTAGCCAGCTCTGGAAAAATAAATAAATAAATGGCATCAAATTAAGTTACCATTCAAAACATGAACACAAAAAAACAACTAACTATCCTTTAAAGATGCTGGCCTCAACCACTACACAATATGACTGTTTACTTAAATGTTGAGTGACTTTAAAGAAGACTAGACAAGAAAGCAGGGGGAGAGAGCAGGGACAAGCGGCAACTCTTTAACTTAAATCTTTGTTTGCACATTTATTACTTGTATATAGTATTACATCAATTATTTTGTTACTTTATTGATAAAGTAAGAGCTTTACTTTACATAGAAAGATATTTTTATCTTATTAAAATATTGATTTTTATTTATGAAAGGAAAAAACAAGCCATCCATATTAGCCTCTTATTGTACAATATAAACATTCTGTTTATTTATATGTACGAAGGACAATGACACTATTTCTGCATAGACTTCAAAGGCCTTTGGGTTGGAGTTGAATCCAGGCTGCTGTATTTAACTTTGTAACTTATGGTCACCTGCTCACACTGTGACCTGAACTGGAACCTTCAAAAGTAATACTTTAAATATTAATAATACTGTAAAATAATATGAAACTACCAGAATCCTAAAAAGAGATACATTTGTGGTCTTACCACCCAGCACCAAATTATTGGATTACTTGTTTAATTTTATCCTCATTTGATTCCACAAACCACACACACAGACCTGCAAATATGCATCCAGCAGACCACATGTCGATAGAGGTAGAGTAAAGTTTGGCTCCAAACAGCACGTCCGGAGGCCGATACCACAAAGTCACCACCTAAAAACAAATCAAAACAAAATATATTATCACAACCAGACTAATCTTAAAATAAATGTTGGGCATAATGATGGCTCTCTGAGGTGGGTTTTACATTTGGTGTGTTTCACAAAGAAATTACTTTGGCAACACTGTTACTAATACTGAATGGCATATTTAAATCTCCCTCTGCTTTCCACCACAACTTGTTGGCATTTTAAAAAGCTGCTGCTGTGTCACACACTAATTTTTCCAAGGACTTATGAAAATGAGTCGCCTGGAGGGCACCGCAGGAGTAAAAAGGACAAAAAAAAGAAAATCAAATGCAATTATAGAAAAATTCCACTTTTCAGAGCAAATGTGTGGGCTGACTGCAAGTGACTATGCTTCAGTTTAAAAAGTGCAAAAGTTCACCTTAGTAATTGTTGTGCAAATTACTAAACATGACTACCTGCTACAAAACAACTACTAACTTTTCTTTTTACAAAACTTATACTTGTAGAGCTTCCAGCTAGAAAAGGATTTCAAGTTTTTGAACTACGACAAATGAAAAAAGTACAGTGTTGTTAAGTCCTTGCTTCTAAATATGATAAAACTGGCTTTTATAGGGGTTAGCTGAATAATATTGTGGATAAAGTAAAAACTTAAAAAAACAAAAACAAACCCTATACTACGTTTAAGCTGCTCGTACTATGTACATTATATAGTATGTCGATGTAACAAGAAGCAACTGTGGAAGCCACAGAGCAATACATCCTCTTAAATGTAAATGATATTTTAAAATCTCAATGCTTCAAACTCAGGTCTCCACTAGATTTTCTGTTTATTACATTTTCAGATCAGCAGCGTCAACCTGGGTCAAAATCCCCATGAGAATTGTTTGCCAGGTTTTTAGGTAAGTCTCGCCCGTCATTTCTCTCAAAGCTTTAGCAATAACAAAAATCAAACACCCACATGCTGAGACATGCGTCACTCCATTTCATCATTAATTAAACAAATTAATTTGAAGATAAAAGAAACAACTTGACGACTTTAACTGTGTGCACATGAGAGACTGCAAAGAAAGCACATTTTAAAAACGAAATAAAACACTGAAAAAGTTGAAGGGAATCTACTGGTTAGATGTAAATACTGTGCTATATTCTGGCTCCCTTTTATATTTAGATCTTAAGGTAATTAGGTCAGTGCACTTCTCAAACAAAGCTGGAAGCTTTCATTTTACTCAGGAAGAGTGGTTTTGTTTTAAAAACTGAGATAGTATGTTTCATCATAAGATTGTTAACCTTTTGGATACCAATACTTCTTGGAAAGCCAGCTTTAAAGTATTCTTACACCATTAGTTTACACAACATTACAAATAAGTTGTCCTCTCTTTAGACACAGCAGGTGCCAAAAATTGTGCTTTTAACACTGGTCATATGTCTTTAGTTTAAAGCAGTGAGCTGTTATTACCTTCTGCATTAATGATGTATAACCTACCTCTGCTGAGTAACACCTCACAGGAATTCCAAAAGCTCGAGCCAAACCAAAGTCAGCCAGCTTCAGCTCTCCGTTCTACAGACAGATAAACAATTCTTACTATAATTATCAAAGCATATAAATGGATACATGTCTGTATCCACATTATCACCTCCCTGAGTCAATCTAACAAAATTTTGACGTTAATACGGCAATATAAAAACCTTTGTTTTTTTTAATTTATTCTAAATCCCACTACTTTTGAATTATATTATGTATATTATCATTTCATCGTCGCCCCGTGAATGCAATCTCTGTATCACACGTGGTAAACTAAGACACTAGTAAGCTGCAGTGCTCAAATGAATGAACTTCAAAACAAAAGATATTACACAGAATCTCAATGATAAACTCAGTGGTGCTTGTTTTCACAAAGAAAACCAGTGTCCATCTCACTTAGTTTTCACTTTAAAGAAATAGTATACTGATGGAGTCCACACAGCAATGAATGTTTATCAGCCATCAAGTCCAAATGCACCTAAACACTCACTCTGTTGATGAGGAGATTCTGCGGCTTCAGATCTCTATGAAGAACATTTCGACTGTGACAGAAAGCAAGGCCTTTCAACAGCTGGTACATGAATGACTGTACAGGAAAACAAACAGCATCAACAATATGGAGTTAATTTGAAATTTTAAGCAAAAAACAGGCTTTTAAGCAGTCAGGTTTACATAGTTTAAATGCTCTTCATGTTTATGTCTCACCTTCACAGTTTCAGGATCTAGATCCCCGTTGCAGCTGTCGAAATACTTCTTCAAATCCTGCAGCAAAGAAGAGAGACATATTAGCCTCAGAAGGTACATATTAAGATATAGTGCGTTTTAGGGGTGATCAACTCACCTGATCACAGTATTCAAAAACCAAGGTTAACTTCTTGTCACTGTGCAAAACGTCATGTAGTCTAAAAAAGGCAAAATAATATTCTGTTGGTGTTTGTTGACATCAGGGTTACATGCAAACTGGAGGCATTCAGCTCTTCTGTCAGACTTACCTGACAATGTTTTTATGTTTCAGTTCCTTCAGAAGACAAATTTCTCTCAGAGCAGAACTAGGCACCCCCTAAAAGATTATTTTTAAAATTTAATAAAACAAAACAAACAGCTTCCATTTAGTACTAGCCTGCTAACCACTAGCTAACAAACACTGTGACTCTCATATCATTTTATAAAGAACAAACCTCGTCGTCGTCGTCCAACCTGACCCTTTTCAAAGCCACAATTTCATGGGTTTCCCTGTTTTTTGCCTTAAAAACGGTCCCATACGTACCTATGGAGCAGACAAAATTTATTTAAACCACATATCCCGATGAATGGGCACAGCTAAGGGGTCCTAATATTAGCTCGCTACATGCCCACCGTTAGCTAGCGTTAATATAGTAAAAGTGGAAGGCAGAGCTCTTCGGACTGGCACTGTTACTAGCACATACTAGTGCGAGTAAAAACTCGCAATGTTTCCATGTGGTTAACTGGGGCATACATCAACGAATACATATTGCTTACAGATTAGCTAACTTTAGCCTTCGACCTGCATGAATGCTACATTAGCATGCTAGGCTAACTAATATCAACCTTGCGAAATTAACCAAAACGAAAGTCTGAAACTTACCCTCCCCGATTTTTTCAAGCTTTTCATATTTCTGCATGTTTGGCCAGTGAAGCCAGCCTCGAATACGTTAAAAAACCAACGAATGACAACACCCCAAATTGGGGTGAAAAGAAAATGTTATTGTAGCTAGCGTTAGCTTAAATCTGTCTACTATGCTGCTGCTCTTCGGATTGCAGCCGAGCATGTCTTGTTTGTCATCTACAGGCTGAAAGTCGAATTACAGCAACCTTGAAACTAATCTGCTATAATGAACAACATTTTAACAAGCAGAATTTCGTGTCCTTAAAAAACATCATTTGTGAAAATCGTGTAAAACGCAAGTTTATGTACAAAAGTAAAGTAATCCATAATAGCCATTAAAGCTCATTAAAGATGGCTCATTCACAGAGGTGTTGCTGCAGACAAAGTGATAATATGAACATGGTAGAGATGTGATTATCTGGGGCGATCATTACTAACATAATCTTAAAGTGCAAATGTATTCTAGGAAGTTGTGAGACTGTTAATTTCTTCAGTAGACTTCCAATATGGCCTAATATATATGTGTAGTGATGTAAACACAACTTTATGGCGATATTAATTTTATGTCCTTTGTGATGTGATCAGCAAACAAGCCCATTGTTGGGAATACTGATTGCTATTGTTTATTATTACAAAAGAATATGTCAGCACATACAGCTGCAATCCCTAATTTTTTGAACAAAAGAACAATTTTTTGGTGTTTCCTCTATACACCACAGCAGTGGATTTTAAATCAAGCAATCAAAATCAAGCTGCATATTTCCCGCTTTAATTAAAGGAGTTTTTACAAACGTTTTGCATTCACTGTTTAATTACAGGCATTCTCTATAGTCACCCATTTTCAGAGGCTTAAAAGTAATTGGACAATGGATTGACAAGCAGTTTCATAGCCAGGTGAGGCCTGTTCCCGTGTTCTGTCATGATAAGTGAACAGGACATAATATCCAAACTTGATTAAACGTTTTGAGATTATATTTTAAAGCTTTTTGCTGTAATTTAAAATATGAGACTCAGAGATGTTAGAGCAAGTGAAGAAGGCTATCATAAGGCTAAAAAGGACAATAAATCAATTTTAGGGGAGGCCAATAGAATAGAATAAATCTTTATTGTCACTGATGTAAGAACAATGAAACACAGTTTGGCATCTCTCTGTTTGCAGCTTATAGAGATGCCAAAATGTGTTTCAAATCAATAACCTGGTTCATTATTAAACATAAGGAATGGGATGACCAGCCCAACAACACCAAAAGGCCTGAGTGAGTGCAAAACTAATGTGGATGATGACGAAATTATTTCTATGATTAAGAAAAACAACTTCACAACATCTTACCAAGTTAAGAACACTCTCTAGGAAATTGCTGTGTGTGTGTGTGTGTATGTGTTAGTCCCCATAGGGAAATAGTTCCTCTGCATTTAGCCCATTCACCCAGTGAAGCAGTGGGCAGCCATCAATGCAGCGCCCGGGGAGCAGTGTGTAGGGACGGTACCCTGCTCAGGGGCACCTCAGGGTAGCCGTTCAGTGGAGTCGAACCCCCAACCTTCCAATCATGGGGCCACCACTCTACCTACTGAGCTATCCCTGCCCATATGTATAATGCTGTATTACTGTTGAAGTTAATAATCAAGAAACACATTCATGGATTCAAGAACAGAGTGTAACAACAAAACATTTTAAAGAGCCAAAAGATTCTTTAGTCACATAAACCAAGATTAACTTGTACCAGAACAATGCTAAGTAAAAGAAAAAGCCCATAATCGTGCCCATATAATAACATGGAGCCAATGTTATAATATGGGCATGGTATGCGCCACAAAGTGTGATTGCTGACAGAATTAGCAGGATGAATTGCGTGCAGGGCTATACTCTGCTCAGGTTCAGCAGGGTAAACTGAGTGGAGTGAGCGTCACGATGCAAACAATGATCCAAAGAATGCTGCAGAAGCAATCCAAGAGTTTTTACAAGAATCAATGTCTTTATATTTAAAATTGTTAGTTTGTCCAACTAGTCTTGAGCCTCTGAAAATGAGGCATTATGTATAAAAATGTTTGTAACTCGTACAGTAAATAGTTAATGAAATTTTTGTTAAATGTCTTGAACCTTTAAGTCAGATGTAAAATCCACTGTGATAGTGTACAGACAGAAGACTACAAAAAGTGTCTTTGTCTAACAAACTATGGGCCTAACTTTAGTCTTTTAAGAGCACAAGGGATATGTGCTGGCTGTGAAGTTTCTTCTTTACATGTGGCCTGGATGTAGTAAAACTATATATACAAATGTATGTGGAGGCAAAGAGGAATGATGCCAAAACAGCAATTCCTTCCCCAGAGTTTAAATTTAGAATAATGTCAGTACTGATCACTGGTAAGGGTCTGTGTTGAGTTTCTTTCAAATTTGTAACAAGAAAGGTTTATTGTCACCCACAAACAGATAAAAAACACTTTAAATTAATTTAAGTAATTTTAATATTTTGTCCCAGCACATTATAATCTATCATTCTATCAACAATATTGGAAATAACAGCGCATACAGTAGTGTAATTTGTTCATCACAGGCCAATCCACATTGGTCCATTTGTTCATACACATTTGTAAGTTCTCATAAAACTAGTCACAGAGCTGGCAAATTTACAGTACATTTTAAATAATTAATTTTCCACACATGTCTTGCTATGCATTTCAAAATAAGCACCATTATACAGTATTATACAGCTACTGTAAACAAATATGGGTGTGGTCATTTTTGCCCCTCAGCTCTTTGCCTGCGGATGAGATCAGAATAATATCCTCCTTTGCTCAGCAGTTCCACATGTGTCCCAGCCTGTAACAAAAAGGAAAAAGGTGTTAGATATAATAAAAATTGATATAACACAATCAACTCAACAAGGAAGCTACCAGTATGTCCATATGTATTACTGAATACTGAAAGAATTCAATTTTTTTAAGTACATCTCTGACATTAAAAGCTAGAGTAAATTAGCTGGAGGATTTAAATGGAGGTCAGAGTATGTTCTGAATACTCAGCCTTCTCACCTCCACAATACGACCATTGCTCATCACGCAGATCAAGTCAGCCCTTTGAATGGTGCTTAATCGGTGGGCGATGATGAGCACAGTGCGACCCCTTGTGGCTCTGTCCAGAGCCTCTTGCACCACTCGCTCTGATTCTGCATCCAGAGCACTTGTGGCTTCATCCAGCACCAGAATACTGGGGTTCTTGATCAAAGCGCGGGCAATGGCAATGCGTTGTTTCTGTCCACCTGATAATGTCACACCTCGCTCACCTGGATTTAAAGATCTGGAGTTTAGAATGAACAAGCGGCACCGTTTCTTAACAGTCGTGAAAGCTCAAATGGGAGCACATACCAACCACGGTGTTATAGCCGTCTGGGAAACCCGTGATGAAGCCGTGAGCATTGGCTTGCTTTGCTGCATTAATGACCTCAGCATCTGTAGCCTCAGGCTTCCCAAAACGGATGTTCTCCATGACGGATGATCCAAACAAAACTGGCTCCTAAAAGAAAGGAGAAAGAGGAAAAAAAGAAAGTTGCAGTGAAAATTGTTAGGAACTAATACTTTTTAAAAATTGAACATGAAATGATCAGCAGCCTTGACCTGATTGATGAATCCGATAACTTGGCTCCTGAGCCAGCAAAGGTCAAGTGTTCGAATGTCGAGGCCGTCCAACATGACTACGCCGCTGGTAGGGTCATAGAAACGCTCCAGCAGGGACGCCACTGTGGACTTTCCTACAGGGTTAAACATTTATCAGATGACCCAATATTGTTTGAATGTCGAACAGTTACTAAATGAAATGTCAGAAATTACCTCCTCCAGATTCTCCAACAATGGCGACTGTTTTACTGGGTGGTAGTGTCAAACTGAACCTCTGCAAGACTTGATGGCCAGGTCTTGTTGGATAACTGGAAACATATCAATAGAAAACAATACATCATTCACAAAACATTCTTTTATGTCTGTGCTCTGTTGTAGTTTTAAACTTATATTTGATTTGGAGATGAATTAGAAGGATTTCAACCTGAACGAGACATTCATGAAGTCCACTCTTCCTGTGAGTGAATGGTATGGGATGCGTCCTCCTCCAGAGAGGGGGATAGTGGGCTGCAAAGCAAGGTATTCAAAAACCCGAGCCCCAGAGCTCATTCCTCTTACCACCTGCGGCAAATGTTAAGAGATTGCCAGCAAAATATTTGAGGCATTTGGAAATGTTCACATATTATAATACTCCAGTTTCAAATCTGGTTGGATAATCAGATAATCATAGTTTTTACTTACTTGACCGAAAAGTATGGAGATACTGGCCAAAGACCTAAACATAAAATGAATGCATGACTTGTAATTAACTACTTTTGAAAGAATACATTTAACAGTAAAAGAGAAATCATCGTGGAGCAAGTTGTGTGTTTTTACCTCTGAACAGTCTGAGAGGCAACCAAAAAGGACATTAGGTCTCCAGGAGACATTTCATTGCTTGAAATTAAAGTTCCTCCAGCAAAAATAGTTCCAAGGACAATGCCTGTATTAACACGACACAAAAACATTAGCATAATGTTGGTAGTTTAACAGCCTGCTAAAAAGTGTGTCAACTAATTAACATTGTAAAAGACACTCACAGTTCAGGGCTATGTTTGACAGCCCTTGGAAAATGGCAATCCCAGTACCAAGATTTTCATTCATTTCACATGATTTGTCAACTTCATATGCATATAACCTGTGTAAAAACATTACGGAAATCAAAACATTGTATCTCTGTCATAGATTTAGTGCTTTTCTGAAAGTACAAAGGGTAGAAGTATAACAAAAAATATTCTCACTTACTGGAGCTCTCGTTCCTCCATTGCAAAAGCTTTTACTGTGCGCACATTACCAAGTGCCTCATCTGCCACCCCTGTCGCCTTTGCTACCTTGCATTTGACAGCATGAAGTAAAAACACAGTCAGACAGCAAATTATACTAATTTTGCAAATAATAGCTCATGCAGTGCTTTTTATTGGTTGCTTTGAGTGCCAGTGGTACTAATAAATTAAGCGCTGCTGCATACGTTTACATTTTACTGCATTTCAAAATAGGAGTTCAAACTTAACTAACATCTGCTGTCAGTAATTAGAACAAATCTTGAATTTATTAAGCCAACCGCTATATGCTTATATTACATGAAATATAACATGCATAGTACAACACCTGCTCTTGAGCCAAGCGGGATAGTCTGCGAAGGAATGAGCCAATGAGAGCTCCTGCTCCCACAAGACAGGGGAGGACAAGTACTGTCAAACCTGTGAGTTTTGGAGAAATGACATAGAGAGAGACAAAACATCCGACTGTCTGTGTAATACTCCGCAGACCCTGAAAATATACCAAAAAAGTGCAAAAAAAATAAGAATTAGAAGCGTAAAACCAGAAAATCATCACTGCCGGATCGTTCTTGTGTTATTACCTGAGAAATAACCAGTTTAAAGGATGACTTGAACTCCTGAATGTCAGCAGTCAAACGATTCACCAGCTGCCCGGTTTTATTAGCATCGAAGAAAGCCACGTCTTGTCTGAATTGAAAGAAAGCAAACAAGACAACGTGAACTATGGGAATCCCTGCCAGACAGTGGATGTCATACAGTCAGAGTTACGTGTATTTGGATTATGACACCGTTTTTGCAGTTGTGCTTCTGTACACCGCGACAAAAACTTTAAATTAGACAATCAAAGTGCAGACTTTCAAAACATTAATCAAAGATTTTGCACTAACTGCTTAGAAAGACAATTTTACACATAGTAATTGGATTACTTAAAATGCCCAGTTGCTTTTGATGTTTTGAAAATGGGTCACTGTGTTAGAAAAATGTCTGTAAATAAACATTACAGACATAAATTTGTTAATGCAAATTTCAGTCTGAAGTCTTTATGTTTTGAGTTAAAATCCTCTATGGGGAGCACTTAGAGCCCAAATTACAAAACTTTTCTCATGGTCTAAACACTTCTGCACCAAACTATACATAACATTTATTGTATACATCGATTTTTTTCCCTTTGTGTCAATATGTATGTATGTACCTCAGTAAGGATGCAAAAAGGGTCTTTCTCATGTCTGCCGCCACTCTTTCCCCCACCCTCGAGAGCAGAACAATGTACCCACTCGTCAACAGTCCCTGCACAAAGGAGGCAATTAAGTACCAGTTAAATAAACAATTTTCATTGAATAGATTAAATAAATAAATTATACAGTGAGATCTTTAAGTGCCAAATGAGTAAGATGAGAGAAAATGTGTGTGTATACGGCTACACAACAATTTAATATAGTTAACTGAAAACGCACTGACTATAGCATTAGAATGACTGCATTATAAAGCTGATAATTGCAAACTTCATGATTGTAGTATTTATTTTGTGCTTGACTCATGTTCACAAGTAAGTTGTGCAACTAGTGAGATTTCATGTGTACTTACCTGGATACCATACAGTCCAAGTAATTTCAGGGCTGGACCTCTTATCTCATGAACATAATTCCCAGTATTTTCTCTCAGGTAGCGTGCCACAACATTTACCAGATCACCGAGCATCAAGGGGATTTGAATGTTCAAGATAGCAGCACCAAAAGCGAGCTGAGGAAAACAGCCCCCCCCAAAAACATCCATTTTAAATGATAAGCATAAATGTCCTAACTGGCTAAAATCTTTTGCTTCACTGACATTCTTGATCAGTAAACAGATTCAGTCTTACCACAACAGCACAGACGAGAGTGAACAGCTGAGGTTTTACAAATTCCCACAGAACGTGCCATTTGAAGTCAGGCACTGGGTTTTTGGCTACAACTTCCACGGGGGTGTTATTATTCACATCTGCCTCACAGTGGGCTACATGGCAAAACAGTCGAGCTGAAACAGTAAGTACTGCTGGTCCCAGGATAAACTTCAAAGCTACTCCCGGGGGTTTCGATGTCCTGGTGGTGGACTGACGGACAGCTCTCTGAGTCAGGCTCCAAATGCGACTGACAGCACCGCCACGCTGCTGTGAGGAGCTGTTTGCATTAGACCCTGGGGATGTGCACCACCTGGATACAGACCAGGACAGAAATAAAATCAGGGAATCAAAATCATGAAGGTTTTGCAACACTAATGTAACAAAAATCCTGGCCATTATCAGCTAATCAATTTTAATGAATTCGTTCCCCTGTGTTACAGTTGAGTAGCACAAGGAAATGTGGCCCAACTGAAACAACATTTTTGTTTTAAATATATTTTATTGACAACTTCGTATTAATAAAATATACTCACACATATATATATATAAACACACACACACACACACACACATATATATGTGTGTGTAAATTGAGAAATTAATGAGACAGAAAAAAACAAGAAAACAAACAGTGTTAGGAGAACCTGTATTTAACAATTATAACGAAGTGGCACTATAATCACAGTTACACAAAAGAAAGCATA